>NC_059077.1:55643690-55943690 GCF_020497125.1 Mauremys mutica
ACCCTATTACAGTGCTTAATTACCCTTATTGTTACAAAATTTTCCCCAATATTTAACCTAAATCTTCTTTGCTGCATATTTCCCTAGCTCCAGTGTACATGGAAAGCAATTGATCAAAGTCCTCTTTATAACAGCCTTTAACATTTTGTAGTTGTCCATTTGATTTTTCCTTCCTAAGTGAAGTACTTTGCACTTGTCTTTATTGAATTTTATCTTGTTGAATTCAGACCAATTCTCCATTTTGTCAAAGTTGTTTTGAATTCTAATCCTGTCCTCCAAAGTGCTTGCAACCCCTCCCAGCTTGGTGTCATTTGCAAATTTTGTAAGCATACGCTCCATTCCATTATCCAAATAATGAGCATCTTGCTGCTAAGCTACATACATTTGGGCTAACATGCATAGGAGTTTGTAGGAAGTAAATTAGCCAAAGGAATTTGTTTCACAAAGAAATCAGAAACATATTTAAGAAAAAATGAATTATTGTGTACAAACAATATGTTAATAGGGAGTCTGACTCCACTACAAGGAAAATTGGAATAATTAAAAAATAGAATTGTGGCACACCTGGATTGGGACAAACTAACTCAATCTGAAAAGGACAATCAAATCTCTAAATCTACTGGAATTATTTCAGCGTGTCAATAGAATGGTGGATAATGTAGAAATCTGATAAGCCTATCAAACACCTTTGACAGACTCACTCACAAGAGGTTGCAAAGGACATTTAATAGTCATGAGGGGAATGTAAAGTATTGTGATGGGTTAGAAACTGGCTAAGAAAAAAACCAAAAGGCATGAAAAAATTGTTAAATTTCGGCCTGGACGAATCCCCAAAACCTGAGAACTTCCAAAGGACCAAAGAAAGCTAAGTGTATATAATGTTAGTATGTATAAAGACTGAAATAGAAACCACTGAAAAAGATTATATAAATCCACAGTACACCCTCCCCTGGAATATTCTGTTCAGTTCTGGTCACCCTTTCTCAAGAGATATGCAGACATCGAAGTAGTGTAGAGATGGGCAATGAAAATCATTAGCATCATTGAGAAACTTCTATTTTGAAGAGAGTGTGAAAAGTTGTTGTTGGTTTAGTTTATAGAGGAGATGAATAAAAAGGGGATATAGTTGAGGTATATGAAATAATGAATGGTAGACAAAAGGGAAATCAGGCTGTTCTATTTACCTCTCTAATAATACCAGAACAAGTGGGCCTACAATGATATATTAAACTGTAAATACTTTGTATGCAAGGTATGCTTAAGCTATGGAACTTATTGCCATAGGATATCACTGAGGCCAAGTGCTCAGTAGGGTTAAGAAAAGGATTTAATATTTATATGGATAATGAAAATCTCCACAGTTTTATTAGATAGGCTTTTTTCTTAAGGGAGATAAACTCTACTATGTCAGGGCATAAGTCAGTCACTAACTGATGGGGGTTGGAAATAAACTTCTCCCATGGGCAGATTATTCTTCAGTAGTCCACTAATGGGTTTCTTGCATTTCCCTGTACAGAATCTGGCACAAGCTACTGTCAGAGACAAGACACTGAACTACTGCTCTGATCTGGTATGGCAATTCCATTGTTCCTACATTTCTAATGCAAAGTGAACTCTCTAATTGATTTTAAACAAGGAATGTATGCAAAGCATTATGGAAAAACAAATCCCTTGTTCCAGTCTCAGAAAAGACTCCAACTGTAGGATGAACCTGCAACATATGACTGATGTGGTGCTGTCTTCTGGAGCTGCATTGGGAAAGGGAGTGTTTCTATGTGTCCGGGGCAGTGGTGGTGCAAGGTGGTGTTGGTAAGGAGTCAGGCCACTTCTTAAACCTTCTAAAGACCCTGTGACTCTGTTAGAGGCAGCGGCTCTACCTGATGTCCCATCTCTATATAAGGAAGATTGAGGAATTGTCATATGGTGCCCTCTGAACACTCTTAGGAGAGGAACAACTAGCCCTGAAAGGTATCCAAGAGGTAGGGGTGCTGGGGCAATTATTATTGTGGGGATGCTGAGAGCCACAGAACCAAACTATAAACCCTGTATATAATGGAAACCACTTCAAGCTGGGGGTGCAGTACCACTAGTTCCAGCACCTATGCCAAGAAGTGAAGTTCAGGCTACCACACATCCATGAGAAGAAAGCAAAGGTTCTTAGGCAGGACTCAGGGTTCATAGGAAGAGAGAACCAACATGGTTGGTAGTGTATTGGTGGGAGAGAGAGGCCTGAGGGCAGACATGGTTGTTATATATTTTTAGATAAAGCAGTAAGATCCAAAAGTGATGTTTAAGTGAGGTGTATACCAAGAAGAGAAGTACAGATTGGGTATTTCTGGCATGCAATGTATATCCTGCAAAAATCTTGTGATGTTTAGACCTCTTTCTGACCAAGAGTCCCAAAATGGGGTTACCTTACATTTTGGTTCCTGTCAACCAAAAATTGATTAACTTTTCTCAAAAAAGAGACTAATTTGGACCCAGTTCCCCCTAATCTGAATTCCTCAAAATTTAACAAGGGTGGAGTCAGTCTGGGGGCATTTTTTGTCTCTAGTTCAAACCTGTCTTCTGTAAACAATCTACACATGCAGTACCATCGACCTCAGTGGAACTTTGCACTAGCATAAGAGGATGCATATACATATCCCTTTGCAGGTTCAGGGCCATAGATAGCACCTAAAAGTTATCCTCTGTAGTAGGAGTGAGATGTATTCACAACACATAAAGCGCCAACCATATTGGCACTAATTGGCATTCTTGCTGGCAGTTTCACAAGAGAGCAAGATATGAATAAACAAAGGTGAAATTCTTCTCTTAATTGTAGAAGTGCTCTCTCCAGCTGAAGGTTGAGGCTCATTGGTATGGGGATGCTATGTTGCTCTCTGTGGGTAACTGTTGTGTGGATAATCAAGAGGCTGTTTATAGGCACTGAATTCACTTTAAAGAATGATATTGCCATATAATATTAGTATTATCAGGACAATACGTCAAATTCCTCATCAAGCTCACTCCCATACAAAGAATATTTTTCTCTTTTTCCCCCCTAAAGTATTTTTAAGCTTGAACATTAGGTATCATGCTTTTGAAAAGAAGTTTGTCACTTAAGCATTGGGGAAAAAAGGCTTTAAAATGCCAACCATACCACCGTCATTAACTTTGTAAAACAAACGTAAAATGGAGCTGTTCTCAAAATTGTTTATGAAGTGTTATAAATTTTGCATAAACATACTTATTGAAAGTATCAAGTCACAGGCAGACAGAAAAGATAAAGTACAATGTTCATATTTTATTCACTACATCCTCCTACAAATGCACTCCCTAAACAGGAAGTGACCAGGCTAAGTAGTCACTAATAATAATAAAGTTACATGACAGTCACTGTATTAAAATGGGTCAACATTAATTGGAAATATGATGAAAAGAAGAAAAATCTATTTTGTCCTGTTCATAATTGAGTTTGATCCATACCTCTTTGAAAATTATATTGATACATGTTGTTTATATTGCCTAACCTTTTTGCTTTTAGGTTGACTTGGGTTTTGTGACCTCACTCTGGAACATGCACAGTTCATGTTAACAAATATAGGGGTCATCCAGCCTAGAGCACAATATTTGTGTTGCGTTTGAACAGTTTAATAACAAGGTGAAGAGGAACACTCCAGAGGATGGCTATAATAGCTTTATTGCCCTTTTTGTTATTAAGACCTCTTAAGATAATTGTTTTGAAAATTATAATATGAGCTTTTAAGAAGTTCCAGTCTGAACACTGATTTATGCTGTCCATGATTCCATTTCTGCTCTGTTTCACACTGTGTTAATTTTCATTAAGTTCATTATGTTTGAGACCTCTTAAGGGATTTATTTAAAATTCATCTCCTGATTAGACACATACTGTATACTTTTACTGCTGTAACAATATCTAATTTTTTCCCGAAGATAACAAGATCTGAGTTATGGTTGTAATGCTATTCCTCAGAGTGCCTATATCAAGTCTCTTAGTGATATTAATATGTTGCTGTAATTATTTTTTGATGCATGTAAAACATATAGGATTTGATGAGAAAAGATACATTTAGCGTAAGTGGGTTAGTGAAGTAAATCTTAGCCAGACGTTTTCATATTACATTTTTCTTTTAGGTACTATAAAGGATTAGATAAACTTCAAAATAAGAAGTCAATATAATTTTAAAGGAATTAGTAAGTCTGTTTTTCACAGAGTAAAGCATGTAGATGTTTAATTTACAAAACAGCAGTTTGCAGTCTGGAATAAAGCTTTCCCTAAAGCCATTAAATGTCTACTTGACTTTAATAGTCTTTAAAATAAAAAACAGCTACACAATAGATATTTTGTACTTGATAACACAAGTGTGTATCATTATTATCACTTACTGGTAAAATTATATTAGATTCATTATCAATAACTGGTTTATGTTTTTATATATAGATAGATGTAAAAAGTATTTGATGGAATGGCAATCTAACAAGCAGCACAAATTTTCAGTGTTATCAGGCTATAATAGTCTCTCTCCTAGGATTAGGAATTAACAAAATTAATGCAATGTATGGTATGTGGATGAAATATAGCTTAATTTTAAAGGAAGGGGAAAAAAGATGGAGCTATATTTTAAGACATCATAAGAAAAAGTGTACATTTTACTGATAGGATAAAACTGTATTATTATTATTTCTGTCTTTAGCCTCAGCTCCTCTCCATGGTTATGTGATGTGTTGCTTGACACTTCACTGATTGTGTACAGTGGGGGCCTTGTAAGCACATGTAGCCTTGATGTACAGAAGATCTATTCTTTAAATCCATTTATTCTGATACAGTATCATGTCACCCAATACTTATTACCATAAACTGCTTTGATTTAAGTCATTCAACAGGTTTATTATTTTAACAGATGTAATAATCATTCCATCAGACAATTGGTGTCGGGTGTGTTTACTTATTTGACAGGTTCCTTTTTGTATTATATGTTCACTTTAAGGGTTTTGCCATGAATGCAAGTGCTGGAGAGGCTGTGTAACTTGTGTTCTGTAAATTTTAGGCTACTTCCTTCACAGGCAGTTAAGCTCAGCATTGTACACAGTTAGTGTACACTGATAATGCCCATTGGGCTCTCCTAAGCACCCTGATTTGAGACTTTTGGGTGAACATAGTTATTTACTTAATTTTTGTGACGTGTTTGGTATGATAAGAACAAAGAAAATCAGGGTAGAAAGATCCATGAGTTCATCTAGTTCACTTTCTACAAGATCATCTTGTCATTCATCAGCTATCTACAATAATACTCATCCATTACACCTTTACATTCTGTGAGGCTTATAACTGACAGCCTATTCCGTATCCCACTCACTCCTTTAGAGAAAAAGCTCTTCCTACTATAGAAGTTACATTTCTCTTTTAAGTCACGTGGAAAGCAACCTCTAGCTAAGACAAGCTTAGGACAGATACTAAGGAACTAGACAGGGTAGTCTTTATTTTGACTCTCAGGTCCAAGATAATACCATGGACACATGGACAGTGTACCTGGTATTACCTGGGGAGATTCTAATTCATTTAATTGATCTGGACACAGCAGTGAAATGAGGACAGAGACATGGATGGATTTTAAGCTGCAAGTTGCAACTTTTATTAAAGTCAAACACAGGAAGGGGAGCTACCTGCCCATCAGTCTTACAGGCTCGTACCATATTACCCATAACTCGGGGTAGGCTCTCCTCTGCCAACCCCCCAGGACTTAGATTGCTCTGAGTTCTAGCACAGACAGCCCACAAAGGGGACAGAGGGTGCAGAAGGATGGGGACCTTAGCCTGTGAGAGCCCCAAGGTCTGACTTCAATCTGCAAGGTCTCACCCTGTCCCAGGAGCTCAAGACCTACTGCATGCCTGATCCTACTGCATGCCTCTTCTTCCACTGGATGCAAACAGCTGAGATCTGCTGTCCTCTTCTGAACCCAACATACTACAAATATGTGTAGAGTGCTCACAAATAGAGGTTTACCCTTCCCTGCCATCTTTTCTTTGGTGTGGGTGTTGATGTTGATTGCCAGTGTCCTATTAGCACCCCTGACATTGCTACCCCAATCCCGAAAGGGTATGTACCACGTTTACTAGGGTTAACGTGGTAAGATCTCAGTAGAGCAATTTTTTTCTTAGTACTGGCATGAATTGGTACCTCATCAAGAAGATGCCATGAATAGTGGGCCTGTCTGCTGGCCCTGGATTTCTAATAAGGCTTTTACTGCCTTTATGGGGCACAGGCATTCATCTGCCCATTCCTTCAATACCACATATGTCCCCCTTCCTTTCTGGTCTGCTTTAGAGAACTTTAAGTGCAGGGACACTGCTCCTGTATCCCTTTGACTTCTTCAGTATCACTCCCAGGGGAGTTATGCATAATTCTGGCATTGGAAGGCATGGGAAGAGGCCTGCCACTCTCCCTGCTGCCACTTCCATGGTGAACTTGCCCTCACTATATGCTCAAAACCTTTAACAGACTTCATGTTTTCTCTCCAGGGAATCTCAGTGTCTCTAATAGGGCAGGGCTGGGTCCTTCCAGTGCTCACAGAATAGCACCATTACTACCTACACCTGGACCCCCCGGTGCCTTGCCCTGAGGGATGTGGGGAAAGGGACCAGGCATTCCACCTGCCCCCCTCAGAATGGCTGCTGGCTGTACCCTTGGCTGAAATCCCACAAGCCCTTCTCCCTCAAAAATGGGAAGAGAAAAGGGAGGGGGAGCCATGGACTCCCTTCCCATGAGTGGTAGGGGAGAGTCATGGTGACAGACCTGGCCTGGCAGCACGACCCAGGTAGCAAAAAGGACTCCACATGGCCCCTGCTCTAGGTTAAATCCCTGTAGCTGGAGGATGTGGTTAAATCAGCACACACACCCCACAAGGGAGAGACCGTCTATGAGCTACTTAGGCAAGTGTTTCCCTTCCTCGCTGCTGGGGCTGTCCCCAGCAAGGTCCCCCACCAGTTGAAGTGGGTTGATGACAGTTTGTTCAAGAGTCTGAGCAACTCTTGACAGACACACAAATGTCAATGAAATTTACTCATCTTTACTTTACTTTGGGATAGATTCCCTGGTGTCTTCTGAGAGCTCTGCAGTAGTCTCTAGCCACAAAGCTGCCCTAAAACTGGTGAATCTGGCCAGTGGAGGATTCTTTCCCATGTATCTCCCTGGCTATCAGATTGACCCCTTGACACCATAGAACTGCTAAGCGTAAATTTGAACGGCCCCTGAGGTATCTCTAGATTTCCCTGGGAGTGGTTGATCCCAGGACTGGGGAGCTGCAAAGTTGGCTTAAAGCTACTTTTGCAACCCTATTTGCCTGAGCTGCACTGAATGCATATTGGATCCAATATGTGATTGTAGCCTTAATATCCTTTGCCACAGGTACCTATTAGAGACGGCCATAGCAGATTTTGCTCCCTCTGGGAACCTTACAAATCCTTTTGGGACCGAAAAGGTTACTGTAATTCATAATTAAGTGTATTTGTTAAATAGGGATCATTCTGCACACATGGAGATAGTTAATTTTGAGAAATAATAGACTGTGAGAGCCTTAGCTGCAACAGTAACCTTTGGTTTATTACATTGGTAACTAGTGGGATGTAGGTGGGAATACATTGTTTATGCAAAGCACATGTCAATAGTAGTGTGGATGGATCTTTAAGTGGTTCATTTCACAAGTCCAGCAATGCCTGTTTGTTTTCTCTCTTCCACAACTGCATTCAATGTATATGGAATGTGACTAAATGGGAAAGTTGTTTAAAGGAAACAACAGTGGACTGCAGTTCCATTTGCTATATGCAAAGGTTTTGGATGGTTATTGTCTTACCTGATCCAGGAAACAATTGACTCCAGCATTACCACAGCTCTCTATACTGGAGAGAGATGGGCCTGAGCTGCTCAGACTTGATCCGACTGGATCCCTCCTCACCACTTTGAAAAGTTCATATCTGGATCCCAAAATGAGCTATTCTGAGGATTTTAACAGGAATGCCTAATCTGAAACAGCTCAATCACTGGGGAAGTCAGGATGCAGCTCCTAGCCTGGTGGCGGAGATGTATTTCAAATTTTATATCATACACGCACTGTGAGGGTGTTGCAATAAATAGGAAAAGTTAGTGTGTGCACTCTGTATAACTCTGATAGCTGTTATTTATGTGAGTTTAGTTAAATATTTGGTGTGGCAATAACTTTACTCCCATTTTTCATAGAATCATGGGACTGGAAGGGACCTTGAGAGATCATCTAGTCTAGTCCACTGTACTCATGGCAGGACTAAATATTATCTAGACCATCCCTGACAGGTCTTTGTCTAACCTGCTCTTTAAAATCTCCAATGATGGAGATTCCACAACCTCCCTAGGCAATTTATTCCAGTGCTTAACCATCCTGACAGTTAGGAAGTTTTTCCTAAAGTCCAACCTAAATCCCCCTTGCTGCAATTTAAGCCCATTGCTTCTTGTCCTATCCTCAGAAGTTAAGAAGAATAATTCTTCTCTCTCCTCCTTGTAACAACCTTTTCTTTTGTTCTAATTCTGAGACATCACAAGATCTGTTTAATGCCTTTTTAACCTTGGATTTCATAAATTGTAAAATAATCTTGTCATGATAAACTCTTACATGTTCAAATATCAGATTGTAATACTGACTTCCAGAGAGTTTTGAATCAGGACAGGTGGGGGGCCGTCTGAGGCTGGAGTAACAGGAGGAGGAACAGGCACAGGCTGGGGCAACCCATCGGAATTATCAGACTGTGAAAATTCTCTTAGCCAGGTAGCAATGTTGAACAGACTGGAGAGGCTGCTTCCTTTAGGAGCCTAAATACCTGCCTTGGGGTCACCTGGTTAGGCCCTTGGGTTGTCTGGATGATGCTTTATTGGCATGGGGCTATCACAGGTCTTGCAGATAATTACCTCAGAAGCCTCACCAGATGAGGATTCAAGGATAACTCATGGCTCAGAATATGAACCAGCTTAGGCTCAGGGATGTCTCATCATGGTTTGCCAGTGCCAAGTAGTCTTTCTTCAGACAGTGTGAAGGCTTTGTGCAGTGGTTTGATAACAGAAATACTATTTCCATGTATAGTTTTAGGATGTGATAGAGAACCATTGAAGCTTTGCCATTGACTTTAGTGGGTGCAAGATCAGAAACTTAGATCAGGTCCAAGTGGCAAAAACACCATCACAACTGGTGCTCATATTGGCTCATATCAGCAGGGATGATGGAATGGATACTGACCCACTCACTCTTGGAAGATGTTTATCCTCTTTCAGATTGGTTGGATAGGGCAGCACCATTGCTTCTGTTGTGCAGATATGTACATTTAAAAAAAAATCTTTTAGTCTCCACAGCTGGCAATGTTTCCTTTCATGAGCACTGTATTAAATCCATTAACAAATTAGATATTACTTTTTGGTTGTTAATTGTTTAAGATTGGTTAAAGACAACATACGATTGCTGCAATAAGTTGTAAATGGTGAATAGAAAGGAAATGATACAGCATTGGCTATATACAACTAAAAACAAATAGCAAGAAAAGCCCAATGAGCCGTCAACACCAAAAACAATTCTTCAAACGGAACTACTTTTAAAGAGCTTTCCAAACTCCTATGTTTTCTCACTTCCCTTATTTCCATCTCAGACTCCTCCCACAATTAATTAAATCTTATCTCAGCCATGTAGGATAAATGCTCTTCAGGCTGGTTAAACCAGCTTAACAGCTGCATTGTGCCACAGGAGCACTTCAGAATAGTCACAGCAGCGGTTGGGACTGGGTCCCAGATGTTACTTCTCAGCATAGTCTAAAATGCATGATACTCATGCTACTTAATTTTTTTCTCTGGAAAAAAAATATATGCTATTACATTGTTTGTAAATATGTTCAGTCTTTCAGATATGGTAGTGAACATAACAAAGTGGAGAACGTTCCAATGAAACATATTACTTTTACTGGGTAGAGATGAATAGTGTGTCTAGAGCGGGACTGGGTGATCCTTTGGTAGAGCAACAGCCTCTAGCATTGATTCTCACAGCATTCTGCATAGTTTAGAGCAGCCCTGAAACTTCTCTAATTTGTATCAGAGGGGGAAAGAGAGGTGGCTCACCTGCCCCTTCTTGGTTTCTGAAGCTGAGTGCAGCTTGACCAGACCTGAAGGTCTGTTCTGATATGTGAATACCTTAGTTCAGCTCCATTTTTAAGTCCTGGCATGCTTACTGCATTTCATACAATATGCTTGCTCCATATAAAGTAAGTGGAATTTTTAAAATTGGCAGCTGCAAGATTCATTATTTGGAATCATATGTGTGAGCCCTTTCTTCATAGTACAAACACACACACACATTAGGGCAGTTGATTAATCACATTTAACTCACGCAATTAACTAAAAAAAATTAATCGTAATTCATCGCACTGTTAAACAATAGTATACCACTTGAAATTTATTAAATATTTTTGAATGTTTTTCTACAATTTCAAATATATCAATTTCAATTACAACACAGAATACAAAGTGTACAGTACTCACTTTATATTATTTTTTATTACAGATATTTGCACTGTAAAAATGATAAACAAAAGAAATAGTATTTTTCAATTCATCTCACACAAGTACCGTAGTGCAATTTCTTTATCATGAAAGTGCAGCTTACAAATGTAGGGGTTCTTTTGTTACATAACTGCACTCAAAACCAAAACAATGTAAAACTTTAGAGCCTACAAGTCCACTCAGTCCTACTTCTTGTTCAGCCAATCGCTAAGAGAAACAAGTTTGTTTACATTTACAGGCAATAATGCTGCCCACTTCTTAATTACAATGTCACCAGGGCACTGTTATAGCTGGTGTCACAAGATATTTACATGCCAGATGGGCTAAAGATTCATATGCTTCTTCATTTTTTGGCCATCGTTCCAGAGGACATGATTCCATGATGATGACACTCATTTAAAAAATAATGCATTAATTAAATTTGTGACTGAACTCCTTGGGGGAGAATTGTACATCTCCTGCTCTGTTTTACCCTCATTCTGCCATATTTTTCATGTTATAGCAGTCTCAGATGATGACCCAACACATGTTGTTCATTTTAAGAACACTTTCACTGCAAATTTGACAAAATGCAAAGAAGATACCAATGTGAAATTTCTAAAGATAGCTACAGCACTCAACCCAAGATTTAAACATCTGAAGTGCCTTCCAAAATCTGAGAAGGATGAGGTGTGGAACAGGGGTTCTCAACCTTTTTCTCTCTGAGGCCCCCGCAACATGTTAGAAAAACTCCATGGCCCATCTCTGCCACACCAACTGTTTTTCTGCATATAAAAGCCAGGGCCAGCATTAGGGAGTAGCAAGCAAGGCAATTACCCAGGGTCCCATACCACAGGTGGCTCCGAGAAGCTAAGTTGCTCCGGCTTCAGCAAATCTAATGCTGGCCCTGCTTGGTAGTCCCTCTGAAACCTGCTCATGGCCCCCTAGGGGGCCCCGGACCCCTGGTTGAGAACCACTGGTGTGGAGCATGGTTTCAGAAGTCTTAAAAGAGCAACACTCTGATGCAGAAACTACAGAACCCAAACCTCCAAAAAAGAAACTCAACCTTCTGTTGGTGGCATCTGACTCAGATGAAAATGAACATGCATCAGTCCACACTGCTTTGGATCGTTATTGAGCAGAACCCGTCATCGCCATGGATGCATGTCCTCTGGAACAGTGGTTGAAGCATCAAGGGACATATGAATCTTTAGCACATCTGGCGTGTAAATATCTTGCGATGCAAGCTACAACCGTGCCATGCAAACGGCTGTTCTCACTTGCTGATGATGTAAACAAGAAGCAGGTAGCATTATCTTATTCATAGATTCATAGATTCTAGAACTGGAAGGGACTTGGAGAGGTCATCGAGTCCAGTCCCCTGCCCTCATGGCAGGACCAAATACTGTCTAGACCATCCCTGATAGACATTTATCTAACCTACTCTTAACTATCTCCAGAGATGTAGATTCCACAACCTCCCTAGGCAATGTATTCCAGTGTTTAACCATCCTGACAGCTAGGAACTTTTTCCTAATGTCCAACCTAAACCTCCCTTGCTGCAGTTTAAGCCCATTGCTTCTTGTTCTATCCTTAGAGGCTAAGGTGAACAAGTTTTCTCTCTCCTCCTGATGACACCCTTTTAAATCTGCTATCATGTCCCCTCTCAGTCTTCTCTTTTCCAAACTAAACAAACCCAATTCTTTCAGCCTTCCTTCCTAGGTCATGTTCTCAAGACCTTTAATCATTCTTGTTGCTCTTCTCTGGACCCTCTCCAATTTCTCCACATCTTTCTTGAAATGCGGTGCCCAGAACTGGACACAATACTCCAGTTGAGGCCTAACCAGCGCAGAGTAGAGCGGAAGAATGACTTCTCGTGTCTTGCTCACAACACACCTGTTAATGCATCCCAGAATCACGTTTGCTTTTTTTGCAACAGCATCACACTGTTGACTCATATTTAGCTTGTGGTCCACCATAACCCCTAGATCCCTTTCTGCTGTACTCCTTCCTAGACAGTCTCTTCCCATTTTGTATGTGTGAAACTGATTTTTCCTTCCTAAGTGGAACACTTTGCATTTGTCTGCAAACTTAGTAAGCATATTTTCTATGCCAATATCTAAGTCGTTGATGAAGATATTGAACAGAACCGGTCCCAAAACAGACCCCTGTGGAACCCCACTTGTTATATCTTTCCAGCAGGATTGGGAACCATTAATAACTACTCTCTGAGTACGGTTATCCAGCCAATTATGCACCCACCTTATAGTAGCCCCATCTAAACTGTATTTGCCTAGTTTATCGATAAGAATATAATGCGAGACCATATCAAATGCCTTACTAAAGTCTAGGTATACCAAATCCACCACTTCTCCCTTATCTTCTGCAAATGTAAACTAACTTGTTTGTCTGAGAGATTGGCTGAAAAAGAAGTAAGACTGATTGGACTTGTAGGCTCCAAAGTTTTACATTTTTTTAAATTTTTGAATGCAGGTTTTTTTGTACATAATTCTACATTTGTAAATTCAACTTTCATGATAAAGAGATTGCACTACAGTACTTGTACTAGGTGAATTGAAAAATACTATTTCTTTTACTTTTTACAGTGCAAATATTTGTAATAGAAAATAAAGTGAGCACTATATACTTTGTATTCTGTGTTGTAATTGAAATCAATATATTTGAAAATGTAGAAAACATCCACAAATATTTAAATAAATGGTATTTTATTATTGTTTAACAGCGCAACTAATCGCACAATTAATCGTGATTTACATATGTATAAATATATATATCCCCTTATTTGATTTTTAAGTGCTTTCAGATTTGTTAAATGTTTTCCTTTTACTATTTTGTTTCTAAGGATAGTTCGATGCCTCATCTGAATTTTTCTTTTGTTGCCAGTTTCCTCTTGTTCTTGGACTTTCTGAAACATTGTGGAGACTGTTCTTTTCTATTGACTTTTATTCAATATTGTTTTCTTTAAGTGCCAGGTGATCACATTTTTAGTTTAAGAAGGTCCAGACTGTCTAAAAGTTGTGAAGTTTCCCCTTTTTTGCACTGCAAAATACATAATGTTGCAAACGAGTTTCTGTTTTAAAATCTGTTTTTAGTTGCTTGTAACTTTCAGAAATATTGATGTTAGGTGAAAGTTTCCAAGCTTGGTTTCTCCATGAAGGAAAAAAATATGTTTGAAACTTGTCATTTGGCATGGAAATACAGTTCAAACCCATGTGCAAACAAATGTTACTAGGCTCACTGTATAGATAGGAAAGTTGAAATACAGATTAAAGTCTTCCCTAGGCAGCACTGTATTATCATGGGTTAGACCTTGGTCTAAGCCAAAAGACTTGGGTTAAAATGTGTAGGTCTGACATAGATTTCTATGTGGCCTTTGAACAAGTCACTTAAACTCTATCTACCCACTCCATAAAATTAGAAGAGTCATGTATGTCCACCTTTGTCCAGTGCTTTGAGAAATACAGATGACAAATTGCTACATATGTTTAAAGTATTAGTATTAATATCATTCTCAAGGTAAGAAAACTGAGATAAAGAAAGGTGAATGGTATTTTTTGGCATCAGCATGGGGCAGTGTGTTAGGTTTTGGCCTACTTCATCTATAGTATATTATCAAATTACAATGAACTGCATGCATTTTATATAAATGGCTTTCATGTACTGTGTCATACAAAGTACTACAAGGTCCTTCACATGAACATGTTCCATTATGTCAAAGTAGTATTTGATCATATAATTAATGACCAGTGTTTTCATGCACATGCAAAAGAGGCTGAGTAAAAGTGTACCTTAACTTTGGCTGTTCCTGATTGTGAGCTTGATCCTGCTCCCATTAAAGTCAGTGGTAAATCTACCATTGACTCTAATTGGGATGGATCAGGCTTATTTGTACAATTATAAACCTAACATAGGTTTTTGCTGTAAATTTACAGTCTATATAAGGGTTTTGTATTGCCATCCATCATCACCAGAATTTGATCACCTTCCATAGGTTGGCAATAGCGGAGTCCTGAGTTGAACTTCCTGGAGTTTCTGGCTATTCTTCTCTACTGGGTCATAAAAAGTTCTGCATAGGGGTAGGGATTTTAGGAACAGGACAACAGGGAAGTAGCTGATGTTGCAAATATAGTTCTGTTTATAGTAGAAAACTTTTAGCAAAAAAGAAGGTTTTGCAGCATTCCTTAAAGATAGCCAGAATCTCAATGAATCTAATTTACTCTGGAGGTTCATTCCACAATTGTATCTTCTCAGCAGAGAGTTCTTTTTCTGGGCTTTATGATCTGCATCACTCCAAAGGAGCATCAACAGATGGAGATGATCCTGACTTCTCTTAATATATTCAGTGTTCATACAAACTACTTAGTGAATATTTATGAACAAATTACACTCTCTGGGTTATTTGCAAACTTCACATATTTTCATTTTACATTATACTCCCTGTCTCTCTGGGGCAGGGACATCTTTTTGTTCTTTGTTGGGACAGTGGATTTCTGGTTCATGACTTAGGCTCCTAGATTCTATGACAATAAAAATAACAAATAATAAAGAGAATAACAAATTATGATGAATTATTCATTCTTTGTCATCATGTACTTCTGGTATGATTTTTTTTCAGATAAATAGTTATTCATTATTAAATTTGTGAAACTTTCAGGTTTCAGGAATATTTGTATGACTACAAGACCCAAACCCAATGTTGTTTTTTTATTATTAGTTAAGAAAATATTTGTGACTCCCAGTTTGTGTTACTTGATTAGCTCTAAGGCACAATCCCATCAGAATCACTGACTTCTATGGGAGTTGGATCAGCTCCCTAACGTTTAAGCATTGTATGGGCTTCTTGCCCCAAGAGTAGCTGATATCCTATCTGTTTTTTATAACAGCTTTCAGATAAACTGACTGGAGAGGAAGCTCCCAGTCTTTAAAGTTGCATCAAAATGGTGCCTGTAGTGCTGCTTCGGTGATTGCATGGGAGAAACACTGTAACTATCTTCTTGAGCAAGGCTCCCTACCAGAAATATTCCTATAGCTTTATTAACGACTTCAGAACTTCAAAGCCACTGGTATGGTTTATAAATCACAAGAAGAGAGATATGTTAGTGCAGATTTCTCTAGGCATGCCCTGTCTTGGAGCTGCAATGCTGTGCCCAACTCTGATGCTCAGGTTAGACTGCTGGTGTTCTGAGACTACTGCCTGTCCTATCCTAGTGCACATTGATTTACTGCAGTTTCAAACAGTAGTAGTTCAAAGCAAACAAGGGAATTTTAGTAGTAGCAGGGTGAACATGCACAGTTCATGCACAGAACATGTTGGAGTAATGTAGATTTATACCCCAGCTTGCCAGGCACTAACTCTTTGTATAGACAAGTCCTTAGATTGCAAGCTCCTTGGGAGCAAGGACTGTCTTTTTGTTTTGGTTTGTTCAGCACAAAGGAATCATGGTCCATGATGAGGATTCTAGGTGCTACAATAATGTAAATAACATATAATGATGTTGATGGTGAAGATTCAGATGACTTCCTCTACCTTGGTCATTCCTTAGGAACATAGCTGGGATCATAGTCTGGCCTAAATTATGCAGCTGACTAAACATTGTAGTGTCATTATCCAAGCTGAGCAAAGCAGAAACTGTAAGCAAATAAGACAAAATTGTGACAAGCAAATTAGATTGTTAAATTCTTTGGTTTCCTGTTCTAAAATGGTGTGACACAGGACAGGATTTTTAAAAAAATATTATTTTTGTCTTGACAATGTCCCCTTTTACATTGTCTTTGTCCTTTTTTCTTTTCAACTTCCTCTGTTTTCCTTTATTTTACCCTTCACCTAGTCCTAGTTTTTGCATGTGAGAATTTTGGATATCATGCAAACCTTAAAACTGTGCTTCACAAATTTGCTGAACTTGCCAACCTGTATTCTAGATATATGATGACCATGGTGTCTGCAGTAATTTATGGTTCAGAAATAATGAATTTTTGGGCTAGTTGTAGGTTCATGCAGGTAGTTTTCATCACATGCATACTGTCCCAAACCATACTTACGCAGACAGTAACCAAACACACTAACTTCATGGGGTTTTTTAGAAGATAAAAAATAAATAGGTAATGTTACTACTGTTGCACATGAACAGTAGCACTACAGTATATCTCAACATGAAAGCTTATTTTATTATCACTTAAGGAAGTCATTACCCTTTTATGAGTGCTTACATGCTGCTTTACAAATATGTCACCACGGTTACATTATGAAAGCAGCATTATATTTGCTAGTGGCATTTTATAAAGCAAGGAAAGTAGTTTGAAAGTAACTTTAAAAAAATGTTTTTTATGCTTTCTACCCTGATAATATTTTCCCACATTCATGTTAGCTTCTTTGGGTTGTGAGTGTGTGGTTTTCATTTGTTAAATATAAACTAGCACATGGAAATGATTACAATATAAGCAAGCCAGTATGACCATGATTTAATTATGCAGATTAGAAAATTAGCTGGATCATCTTTATTAGAACAGGTTTTACACTGGTATAAAGTAAAGCTCACTCTTGGCAGCAGTTGTGCATTCATATTGTTACCTTGCATGGGGAAGCACCAATCCCCACAATGAATTGAATGCCATGTGGCTGATCCCTGTGTTTGAGCAACACATAACTAATGTGATTCCATGTTGGAAAGCTGTAAGTTTTCGATAAATTTAAATTATATTTTTATATAATTACATGAATTTAGTACATACAAAGGGTCAATCTAAGGTATCCATACCTAATCGAGCTTTCAGGAAAAGATGTTAATACCTCTTTAGTTGTTACTTATGAGATATTGTGCTTCAAGGATTATTCTGCAAAGAACAGTTCAGTGAAAGTTCTTAAGGAAGTGAACTATTAGTTTTCTAACTGATTTGTCAGTGGCTTGCAGAAGACTGAGAGGCTAATCCTGCAATTATAAGAACAGATTTCTCTGGCAGGAAAACAGTCTGTTTCATAGGTTGAGCTAGTTGCAGATTTTTTTCCATTCTGTAATTTGTGAGAGCCATAATGTAAATGGTACTGGATTTCACAGTGTCTAAGATTTCCTGTGAAATTTAAAAGCTAATAATGTGCATATGTTTGTCTATATATAACATCTTTGATTTTTAAAAACAAGAAACTCTAGAAATTACAGCATATGCTGTAGTTAATAAAACATCCAAATACTTATCCTTATGTATAAAATAATACAGTGTAAATGATGAAGCTATTCTGAGTTCCTAAAATCTGGTGTGATTGCATACTGATGGCTAACTAACCACTTCCTTCATCAAAGAGCAAGATGAGTAACGCTGTAGGCAGATTTTAAAAAATGAGTAATTTTCACTCTTAAAATAGCTGTATTTCAACTGTTTTATTTTAAGTAGCATTTTTTATTTTAAAACCCCTTGTTTTCAGATGATTGATGTAAGATATCATGTAGAGATCAAGTTTATCTGCTATTTCATATAAAAGTACCAATCCAACTGAAAATCCTTAAACTTGAAACTCAGATCTTCTGACCAACTCAAAATTTTGTGGAAGTTTAGTGATGAATCAAAACTAATGGACTAAACCAAAACCCTAAATCTGAACCCTCCTGAATTGTGGAGATGTTCAGATCTAGCTAATTGCGAGCACTAAACCAATGCCTATGTCAGAGAACTACAAATCTTCTCACATACAAATTTATAGCAAGAGATAAACTTTCAGGTAGCCCAATGTGCTCATATCTTTGAATGTGTTTACATTCTCATAGAAGCATATAACTTAGAGATGGAAAATACCATTAATTATTGATTTACATAATCTTGTGTCTTCAGTGAAATATTAATGTCAGTGCATGGTGTTTCAATAAGTTACAATACACAGGTTAGCAATTTAGAATTTAACGCTCAATGCTTCCTTTCCAAAGGATGTCTTGCAGACTTCAATTGGAATGTAATAAGACCTACATGTAAAACATTTCAGCACCTTACAACTTGCATTGTGCAGTCATTGAGCTACCATGAAATGATCTTGCTCTCAGTAGATGCCCTAAGGTCATAGGATTTCCCCTACAGATTTTAGAATATGGATATATTAGGAAAGCCATGTCTTCTTCCCCTGATAGAGTCACTTCCACAGCCTGCTGACATAAATGGAAAGACTCTTTTAACTTCAGTGGGCTATGGATCAAGGTCCCTGTTGGTTACAATCAGCTGATTCCAAGAACAGTTTGAGCTAAAACTCAGACTTCCCTGACCCTTGTGAGCATCTTCCTTTGTAGGGAATGATGTGGACCTGAGTAAGGAATGCAGGATTCAGTCACAAGTTTATTCCTTCATGACTTCACATAAGGAGACCAATCAGTTATAAATTTGATTAAATCTTGTCTTCATTAGAGCTGCAGGATCTAGATTTTCAGTGGAGTGGAGCTCTGAAAACAGGTCAGAGTCAGTCAGTGAGTGTAAACACAAAATCTAAAGCAAGGATAAGAGCAACATTTTCCAAAGTAAAGATGCATATACTAATGCAATTCCAGATGTCCTTAGGGTTCTATAGCTAATTGTATAGGTTTTATAAGACCACTTCCTCTACTAATCAATATACAATTAGCAATTACCATAGTAACTGCAATGTACAGTTTGGCATTTAGATTATGTTAACTCTTATGATACAAGACTAAAGTGGGAAATACAATGATATCAGATGGAAATATTTAACATTTTACCAGTGTTTTAAAGGGGGAAAAAACCCATACACTTCTTCAGTGCTCAAATGGTAAAATTTAAAAGTACTTCTATGCTCTGTCTTATATATCTATCCGTTCCCTGGGACTATGATCAGACCCTTCCATCTATGTCACTTTCCCTTCAGGGAACCACAGCCAAAATTCCATGGCTGCAGTCAGCATATATGTTGTAATATATGTGAAGCTATAGAAAGCCATGCCTGAGTGTGGGCTAAGGAAATGACCTATTGTAATAGCTGTTTTATCCCTTTGTCTGACATACCTTTCCCTGCAACCTTCAACTCAGAATTGCAGCACTTTTTCCTCCTCATCTTTCAATTTCAGGGAAACCTTGAAAATGAGCTCTGCATTCTGCTTGAATTTCTTTCACTCCTTAGGAATAGTTATGCTTGCCCAACTTATCCTTGGCTATTGAATTCCAGCAAACTCCATGATCCTGGCCACTTGTCCTTTTTAGGCTATTTATGCTCCTACATGACTGATACAAGGTATAATTTATTTCCATGCATATGTGTAACCTATAGGCATCAGTTCTGCACCTTAAAGAACAATTCAATCAGATTTGGGAGGGAAAAACAATTTTATTTGTGTATATAATAACCTCTAAAAAGAACTATATTATGACTAATGATAAGCATTTTCTCCAAGATCTAACTGCCCATGCATTCAGCTGGACAAACCTTGTAAGATTATCTGTCAAAGATTATCTGGTTACTCGCAGCAATATTACATATAAACCCTTGTGCAAATTTGATAAATCTCAGTATTAAGTGATAATGGTTTACAATGGATGGATGATTATTCATCTGTGTGAAATGATTGCATGATCTCAGTCCCATTCCAGATATCCGCACGACAACCAAACCATCTTCTTAATAGAAACTGTGGGTTGAATTAATATGGAGACAGTCACTGAATTGGGCTTCTCCTCAGCTCCACTATATATGCTGCCATGCCCAGTCTCTTTCAAGGTGGTTTTTTTCTTAATAGTAAACAAAAAACCAGTCTTTTAACTCAGTCTTCACTTTCAGGTTTCAGCTCCACCCATCTCAAGCACCTCTGGTAGCTTCCCAATTCTGCCCTCTCTCTGGAACAGCAGCTTCAGGGCTTTCTCCCTGAGCACCTGGCCTGTGCTTCAGGGGGCCTACCACAGGAGTTAGCACCACACTGCTGTGGCTTTCCCTCCCCAGACACAGCCTGTCCCAATCAGTTTTCTTTTTACTGCTCATTGGAAGCCCTTTGTAGGCCCACGTGCAGTTCAGTCTCCATTAATTGACTGGATTGGACTCACCTCTTCTGATCCAGGGGTGCTGAGCCTAGTCTGTCTCCAGGGACCAGCTATCCTGTGGCAGGCCCCAATTCAAGAAATCACATAAGAACTTTACGCATGTGCTTATGTGTTTTCCTGAATTGGATCTTAAATTGCCATCTCACCTTCACAGGTGGTCTCTCCAAGTAAGGCATCTTTCATACTGGTGGGGCAGTGAAGGAAATGGTGTACTCCCTCGGCTTGTGCTATTCTTCTGTTAAGTGCAGTCATCTTTTCAGTGTTTCAATCTGGCACCTTTTAGAAGCACTACATTTAATTTTAAAAACCCTAATTTTATTTAAATATTTACATATCCCATACATAATTGCATAGCCCTTTTGAATAATTCATCTACTTTAATAGCATCTTAAAAAGTTTCTGCTCTTACTGTGCTTGTTTTGTTGCTTTTTATATATAGAAAAATGGTCATATAAAATTGTCAAGCAATTTATAATTGCTTTATATTTTAATTCCTTGTCTTCGAAACAGCCACTTGCTCTACCAAATGTGCCAATATACTCAACCACACTTTACAACACTGAACAATCTTTGTGTCAAGAATGTCAAACAATTTATTTCCCATGTTCAGATTCTCTATTCTCAGTAAATATTCCTCTTTGGGGATTCTCCTCTTCCATTCATTATAAATCATGAAATAAGTATCCTGTATTGTCATGTTAACTAAATGGTTATAGGTGCATTACCAAGCAATGTATGATTTATGGAACTGGGTAGTGCTGATGGTAAATATCCTTTAAACATTCTCAAATGTCTGTATAAGTGTGGCTTCCACACATGTTGGAGTATTTCAGTGACTGAAGCAGATTTTAAGAAAACATATTTAAGTAACAGCAAGAAACAATGTATTAAGTGAAAATAATACTGATGTTGCTGTAGTCCTGCCTGGGTGTCTTCTCTATCTTATCTCTGCAATTGCTTCCTATCTCTGCGTGTGAGTCTCAGAGTGTCAGCAGGATGTGAGGCATTGCATAGTGTCCTGCAGGAAGTGTGCCAACTTTAAATTTTCACTTGATATTTGAAGTCTTTATTGCAAATATACAATTACCTCACAGGGCTGGATCTTCCCTCACCCTGAATCCACAAAGGTTCTCCAGAGGTTGTACAATCTTTTCCACTGAGCACCTTTGATTCTGTGAAGTTCCTCCCTTGAAAGTTATTCTGTAGTCATTTGCCACTGAAGTAAGCTCTGAAAACATGACTCCTCAGGACCATGATGAATGGGGGGTGGGAGTTGCAGGGAGCTTTAAACAAAAAAGAGAAAGAACCTCTGCCTCCTCATTGTTTCTTTGGCACAGAGTGAAAATTAATGCAAGTTAAGTTGAAGAAGTACAATGTTAGTAAATCTATGCATTGTGTTGCTTCCTGCCTAACTGTCTGCATACTATGTTTCTCTGGGTCCCATAAGTAATAGTCACTCTTGGGAACACAGGCCCTCTGACTCCAGTTCCACTGATCATGATACACTCATTAAAAACAATGCAGGGGATAGTCTGCAGAGGAAATCTCTCAAACCTCGTTCCCTCCTTGGGTTTTTCTGTGAGATGTACCCATTTTATTACTGAAAAAAAAGTTAGTTTTAAATTATTTTATTTCTATTTATTTCTGTTTGTAGCCTTCCTTATAGCTCTGCAGGATGTAGTTTAGAGTGGGAAGAACCAGACAGAGATGACTCAAGTTGTGTGTTATTTTGGCTGCTCTCACTCCAGCCCTGAATTGGTGGAAGGGTTTTTGGGGACAATTTTCCTGACTATATACAGTTAACTTGACAAGGACACAGACCATTAGAAGTATACTGAATTCTGGAAAAATAGCTGAGATCGGTGAAGTATGCCCCTTGAGGTAAGCCTCCTTGAAGACACAGGTGAAAACAGGAGGATGGGGAGTAGGGAGGAAGGCACATTTTAATGGGCTTCCTGGACCTGTTAAAATGTGCCAGCCCCTCATCTAGTTGATCATCCAAAAGGTCCCATTGCTTTAAAAAAGTTCATTTTCCCCCTTAGCATACTTGGTGGATTAAATTTACCAGATTCTATCTCAGATTCTATAATATACTAGTTTCTCAAGCCGCACAGATTTAGTTCAGTTGTTTGAACAGGAGCTGGGAGATTATCTTGCTTTCTTCTTTTTTCGCCATTATCTCTACCAGATCATTGATCTCTGGTTTTGAGTGCAAACCTTAAGCCTGATTTTCAGAAATGTTGAGCAGCGATTTTACATCTTTAGTATATAGCGGTGGAAGGAAGCATCAGTCAATTATGTGTCCTTCTGGATACAAAATGGTTTTTAATCACTATACAGTATTACTAGTCAATACAGGATTAGTTATATAAACAAAAAAGTTGTAATCATCCTTGAAACAGCACAATGTTTTGTGAGGTATGAAAACACTGTAGCCTGAGCTGAGACTGTATTTAATTAATCTGATTAATATATTTAGCTATTTATAGTTACTATGAATAACTTTTGGCCTGCATTGCCTCCAATGTGCACTGGTGTGGTATTGGAGGATGATTCATACAGTAATTATTTTATTACATTATTATTAGTTATTACAGTAGAACTGTGCACAAATATTTTCATCCAAAGGGTAATGATGGGAAACTAACAAAATATTACATTAACTGTATTTGGGAAAAATCCAAATATTATATGCTTTTTTCCCTTGACTTCAAATTTTCACTTGCAAAAGTTGATGGCATAATTAATAGGCAAAAGAAACCCACTGATTTTGGTCATGTTTAATGTGTTTCAGAACAAAAAAGTTACAATTCTATCCTTGCCAAAAAAAACCCTTAAATTATATTTTTGGACAAACTGAGTAAAATTGAAAAAATTTACCTTTTTCATTCTGAAATACAGTTTCGAGTATCTGGGTTCCAGAATCTGGAAAAATGGGGAAATGGAGTTGAAATTAGAGCTAGGATGAAGCACCGATTCCAAGGCCAGAAGGGATGGCGACTGTGATCATCTAATCTGATCTCCTATATAACACTAGCCATTTAACTTCCCCAAAATAATTCCTAGGGTGTATCTTTTAGAAAAAAATTCCAATCTTTATTGAAAAATAATCAATGATGGAAAATCCACCATAACCCTTAATAAATTATTCCAATGGTTAATTACTCTCACTATTACAAATGTATGCTTTATTTCCAGTCTGAATTTGTCTAGCTTCAACTTCCATCCATTAGATCATGTAATACATTTCTCTGCTAGATTGAAGAGCCCATTATGAAATATTTCTTCCCCATGTAGATACTTCTTATATCACTCTTTAACTTTCTCTTTGTTAATCTAAATAGATTGAGTCTCTTGAGTCTATTACTGTCATGCATATTTTCTAATATTTTAATCATTCTTGTCGCTCTTCTCTGAACCCTCTTCAATGTACCAACATTCTTCTTGAATTGTGGGTACCAGAACTGGATACAGTATTCCAGTAGAGGTCACACCAGTTCCAAATACAGAAGTAAAATTACCTCTCTACTCCTACTCACGACCACCTCTGTTTATCCATTCCAGGATCACATTAGCTTTTTTGGCCATAGCATCAGACTGGGAGCTCATGTTCAGCTGATTATCTACCACAACCCTCAATTTTTTTCAAGAGTCACTGTTTCCCAGGATAGGTTCTCCACTTCTTTAAGTATGGCCTACATTCTTTGTTCCTAATGAATAATAAATGTCTGGCTCAAAATGAGAAAGATAGGTGGTGTGGTATGTGACAGGAAGAAACTAGTAACATTAAAAAGCAAAGTCTATAAAATGTGTTTTCTCCAGTTTTAATGTATGGTCCTGAGTGTTAGGCAAAGAAAACAAAAACAAAAAAAACCAACAACAAACAAAACCACGAGCAAACGATCTGTTCCATAGAAAAGCAAATGTAGAGATGGGTGACGAGTACCACATGAAGAATGTATAAGTTCTTGATATGCTCAAAGTAACACCCATAAATGAAACAGAGGGGAGTGCAGGCTCAGATGGGTAGGTCATGTAAAGTGCCATTCTGACAACTGTGTGGGTAAGAAAATCCAGCAGATAAAGACTGAATGAAAAAGACAGAGAGGCTAACCCAAGAAAACGTGGTAGGATGTCATAAAGGAAGACATGTTAGCTGTGGTGTGATGGAGGTTATGGCATTGAACAAAACACTTTGGAGGGACAGGACTCGTGTAGACCCCCATCTGATGGGATTAACTCAAAAAAAAGATTGTGAAAAACAGTTCTTGTTGAAGAAAATTTCAGAATATGGCTCTAGGGAAAATTCATGAGTATTAAGAATTTCATGAAAATATCAGTTTGCATATGAAAAACTTCCTTTATTGAAAAAATGATAATTTTGAAAAGTTTCTATGTAAAATACTTTATATTAATGACCTGGGTTATCATTATAGTGGTCTAGTTTTATACATTCTAGGTCCTTTGACTTCAGTGAAGCAACAACGTGGTGAATTGGACCTATGATTTTCTGAAGAGGTGAATATGTGCCTGCTGTTAGGTCTGCATGTCTGCTGTTAGGTCTGCATGTCAGCATTCAGAATGGTTTCTAGGACCTGCCATGGACAAGTATGAATTTCTTTACAGATATGATCATCATCAACATCATAAGTCCTCAGCTTGATTTTCCAGACTTAGTCTCCAATAATGGAAATGGTATATCACAGGGAGCATCACTCACCAGGGGCTGGCCCCACCTCCTGGTCAGTCTTGGGATTTACTCAAGGCCACCACCCCCTGCTTGCACACTTCCACTCTGTCTTTGCATCTACCTGCAGCTCCTCTCGCAGCCTCAGGAACTGGAGCATCCTCTTTGTAGCTTGGCCCTCCAGCCATGTCACCATACAAGTTTCCCCCTTTTAGGGGTAATATTGCAGTCAAATAATCATGCCACTTCCCCAGTGATGAGTGAGGGGGACCTGGATCCATGCAGCACTCCAGGTCTCAACCCAGGAACCCTGCTGATGGCAGCTACGTGTTGCTCTCCTTGGAACTGCTCACCATTTTTTCCCTAGGACTCTTCCCTGTGGCCCCTGCACCTACTTTGCCCTTTACTGAGGGCCTTCAGGCACCGTGCTGCCCATGGTGCTACTCCTTCCACCTCCTGGGAGCCTAGTCTTTATTCCATGAGCTCCAGGCAGTTCCTGACCCTGCTCTGCACTGCAGCTCCTCTTATCTGAACCTGCTGGGCCATAAGAACATAAGAATGGCCATATTGAGTCAGACCAAAGGTCCATCCAGCCCAGTGTCCTGTCTACCAGCAGTGGCCAATGCCAGATGCCCCAGAGATAATGATCATGTGATCTCTCTCCTGCCATCCATCTCCATCCTCTGACAAACAGAGGCTAGGGACACCATTCCTTACCCATCCTGGCTAAGCCATTAATGGACTTAGCCTCCATGAATGTATCTAGTTCTTTTTTAAACCCTGTTAAAGTCCTAGCTGTCACAGCCTCCTCAGGCAAGGAGTTCAACAGGTTGACTGTGCACTGTGTGAAGAAGAATTTCCTTTTATTTGTTTTAAACCTGCTGCCCATTAATTTCATTTGGTAGCCCCTAGTTATTATAATATGGGAACAAGTAAATTACTTTTCCTTATTCACTTTCTCCACATCACTCATGATTTTATATACCTCTATCATATCCCCCCTTAGTCTCCTCTTTTCCAAGCTGAAAAGTCCTAGTGTCTTTAATCTCTCCTCATATGGGACCCGTTCCAAACCTCTAATCAGTTTAGTTGCCCTTCTCTGACCTTTTCTAATGCCAGTATATCTTTTTTGAGCTGAATCTGCATGCAGTGTTCAAGATGTGGGCATATCATGGATTTATATAAGGGCAATACGATATTCTCCGTCTTATTCTCTATCCCTTTTTTAATAATTCCTAACGTCCTGTTTGCTTTTTTGACTGCCGATGCACACTGAGCGGACGTCTTCAGAGAACTATCCACGATGACTCCAAGATCTCTTTCCTGATTAGTTGTAGCTAAATTAGCCCCCATCATATTGTATGTATAGTTGGGGTTATTTTTTCCAATGTGCATTACTTTACATTTATCCACATTAAATTTCATTTGCCATTCTGTTGCCAAATCGCTTAGTTTTGTGAGATCTTTTTGAAGTTCTTCAAGTACTTGGTCTTAACTATCTTGAGTAGTTTAGTATCATCTGCAAACTTTGCCACCTCACTGTTTACCCCCTTCTCCAGATCATTTATGAATAAGTTGAATAGGATCGGTCCTAGGACTGACCCTTGGGGGCCCAGATTTGTCCCCCCCGAGCTGCACCTCACAAAGCGTCTCTGGGGCGCTCAGAGGACTCACCTCCACTGCTCTTTGCTGAGGTTAACCATTTTTGCACCTGTGTGAGGCAGACACCCCATCACAGAGAACTTCTGCTTCTGATCCTCATCTCTGTGAAAAGTCCTGTTTGGTAGGTCAATATTTACGCACACAAATAGTTTCAGTTCTTTCCAGAAAGCTACTCAGTTGAATTTTTACTGTAAAGTGGAGACTTTTGGCTTTTTAATTCTAACTGGCAGAAAACCATTTTGGGTTTTTGTACATGTGCCAAAACATATTTTAATAACTTTGATATACCTCAGGATAAATGTTTTTTAAAAACACATTAAGATCTCAGTAATTGTTGGTCACACCAAAAGTGTAAAATAATTTAAGTAACAAGACTTACTAGACTTACTTAGAAGTCTTCCAAGACTCACTATTTTTGTGATATTTTCTAGCCTGACAAAAGGGGCTAGGTTTCAAAAATTTGGGGTTCAAAATATTTAAATAATTCAAGCTGAGCTTGAAGGTTTTCCAAGTAGCTTTCATGTTCAGGGTTTTTGATTGCTCTGAGAATACAAGATATACCATTTTTTTCAACTGTCCATGTCAACTATAACCTTGAAAACTGTAAAAATAGTTTGCAAGCAGTGATGTCAGGATTATTAGAATGTAGTCAGGCCAGTCATTCAATTGTCAGTAGAAAAGCATGGATATACTCTTAATAGGTCATTCAAAATGTCATTTTTGATTGTGTGTAGGAAAGATGTTCCAATCAGTTAACAGTATTTAGTTGGATGTTCCATGCTGTTGCACTTTGAAAAAGTGCTATGTAAAACTTCACATGATATCAGAATAAATTACTGTTATTAATTCATAGAATGTAACTTATTTTAGAAGCATACAGATTGTGAATATCTTACTTACACTAGTGAGCAGTTTTTTAACAGGAGTCATCTGACTGACACAGGCAAAGTGATTTTTTTGTAAATCCCAGTTGTTCTGAAACAAATAAGTATTCACTGATAGTGTTTGCAGTTCACTTTGACATTATTTTAATAGCCTAAAATGTCAGTAATATATGGAAATAAATTTGTTTATTTACCTTTGTGACTTTTAGGTTGCAATATCTCTTTCATTACTCAAACTGGGCTGTGGCTACATATACATTGTGCATCAAAATATGAAGCTCAATTTACACTAAGCTAGGATCCAGATTTCAGGACTGAGGTAAAATTGTGAGTAGGGTTCTGGATCCTGTTCAACGGTGCTGAAATCTTATGAGATGTTGTATGGAGACTTTGATAACACCTGAACTAGAAGCAGAAAATGGAACCCAACCTAGAGCTGAAACAATCAGGACAGTTTCAGTTCCTGGGATTGAAATATGACCAACCCCTCCACTGAAATGCAAGAATATTCATACATAATGTTTCAGGTTCCTCCCATGTTAGATACACTTGCAAATATACATAGTAATACATAAGGCCTTGTCAGCATGATAAAATTAATAATAATATGCTGCCTATTATTTATACTAGAATTAAATACATTAATATTTTAATTGTTAATTCAAAAAACTTTTTGTAGAAATCATTTATTTGTACTTTCTTAATACTTCTATATACTACTTTTTTTTGGCAGTGTAGCCTCCAGTCAGTAAGATTACTAAGATACTAATACATTTCAAACTATGTAAAAGCACTTGTAGGGCAATTAAGAATTAATTTGATCCTGACTCAGCTCATGAAAGATCCTTTGAGTCATAAAGTAGCTCGTATATATCCAACAGTTAAGTACTGTATATTACAGTTCAAAAACATCAAAAGTTTTATTTCTGGGACTAAAAATTAATTTGGGGAATCAGTGAACTATTGGTTCTAATGACTGATACACCCTGAACTAACTTAACAAGAGTTACAGTATTGGAGGTCAGCCGTAATAGATCAGTTTTTCCTGTATTTTCATCAGCCATGATGATGTCTCTTTATATAATCTGGATTTGAAGGGGGAAATGGGGGAGTTTCTTTTTTTTCCAAACAGGAGAAGACAAAACTCTTTAGTAAACCCATCTCTGTAACAGTCTGTCTATAAGAGTAGTATATTGAACTAACAGTTTTTAAGCATTTCTCATTGATCATTGGTGGGATGGTCACTTAATGATCAAATTAGAGCTCACTGAACCAGAGCTGTCGTAACAACAATAACCAGCCTTAAGTCAGTCCCCCGTTTCAGATTTACAGAGCATCCAGGTGGAGTTCATTACAGTGAATCACCCAGCATGATCCTCTTGACAGCACGTTACAAAAGCAGTCTAAATTAGGGTTGGTTGTATTGCTAAGCTTGTTTCCTGTTCAAAACATGAGGGCCCCCTTCCTCTTGCCCGCATCCACTTTATCTACAGTATATTTTCCATCCAGGGAGGTCTCTCTTGCTGTTTGCTGCTGCATTTGTATACCATCTGAAATATTTATGAATCTGAATGTTGAAGCATTACATGTTTCAGATGAGGATTTCACAGCTGCATGTCCTTGTTTTGCAAATTCATAACTGAGAATTTAACTAACAAATGTTTAATCTTTTTTTTTAAAAAATAGGCTTCCATGTGGGGGTGCTGGGTTGGAGTTGCAATACCTTGTCTATCACTCTCCTGGCAAGCAGGGCTGGGAGACCTGTGGTGGCATTGCATTTGAGCCCCGGGGAGTCTGCATCAGAAGCAATACTTGTGGCTGGGTCAATGTTGAAACGCCAATGTTGTCCTCCTTAGTAAGGTCCCTGTGTATGAAGTGGGGTAAAACTGAGGAATTTATTATGTTGTGTTGAATGGTCAGTCTGCCTGTTAGGTTACAGTACGATGTATATGTTGTTTGGGTATGACATTAAAGGCTCCCACAGGGATGTGGAGTCCCCAGGAAAGAAATCATAGAGTTAAAAAAGGTCTGAATATTTATAATCCAATTAAAAAGTCACTTAACTACGAGACAGTCCTTGGAAATCAGCTGGATAAATACTATTTACGTTAATAATCAAAGATTCAGTGGAAATGTTCAAATGACATAGTGGGTATGTCTACACTACGGGATTATTCCGATTTTACAGGAACCAGTTTTTAAAAACAGATTGTATAAAGTCGAGTGCATGCGACCACACTAAGCACATTAATTCGGCGGTGTGCGTCCATGTACCGAGGCTAGCGTCGATTTCCAGCTTTTCACTGTGGTTAGCTATCCCGTAGCTATCCCATAGTTCCTGCAGTCTCCCCCACCCATTGGAATTCTGGGTTGAGATCCCAATGCATGATGGGGCAAAAACAGTGTCGTGGGTGATTCTGGGTAAATGTTGTCACTCAATCCTTCCTCCGTGAAAGCAACAGCAGACAATCATTTCGCGCCCTTTTTCACCTGGATTGCCCTGGCAGACGCCATAGCATGGCAACCATGGAGCCTGTTTTGCCTTTTGTCACTGTCACCGTATGTGTTCTGGATGCTGCTGACACAGGTGGTACTGCAGTGCTACACAGCAGCATTCATTTGCCTTTGCAAGGTAGCAGAGACGATTACCATCCCTATTGCACCATCTGCCCTTGTAAATTGGCGATGAGATGATGGTTATCAGTCATTTTGCATTGTTTGCATTTGGAAATTGGCGATGACGGTTATCAATCCCTTTGTACCGTCTGCTGCTGTCATGGGTGCTCCTGGGTCATTCCCTTCTTTATGTTTTGTCTAAAAATAGAGTCAGTCCTGCCTAGAATATGGGGCAACTGTACTAGAGAACCAGAGAGCACAGCCGCTCCGTGTCAGAGCCCCAGAGATCCCGCAGAAATGATGAGCTGCATGCCATTCTAGGGGGTGCCCCTGCAACAACCCCACCCATTGCTTCCCTCCTCCCCCATCCCTCCTGGGCTACTGTGGCAGTGTCCCCCCATTTGTGTGATGAAGTAATAAAGAATGCAAGAATAAGAAACACTGACTTTTAGTGAGATAAAATGAGGGGGAGGCAGCCTTCAGCTGCTATGATAATCCAGGCAGGACATTAAAGGTTGGGGGGGGAGAGGAGCGCAGCCTCCCACTGCTATGATAGTCCAGGCAGTACAGAATCTTTTCTTTAGACATGAACGAGGGGGGGCTGATGGAGCTCAGCCCCCAGTTGCTATGATGAGGACAGTTACCAAGCCTTCTGTGCCGTCTGCCGGGAATGGCCAGGAGTCATTCCCATTTTTACCCAGGCGCCCCCGGCCGAGCTCACCGAGGCCAGCCAGGAGCAGTCACAGGCTGATGATGATGATGGATAGCAGTCATATTGTACTGTCTGCCACTGGGAAGGGGATGCTGGTGTTCAGCGCTGCAGCACCCCGTCTACCAGCAGCATGCAGTAGACATAGGGTGACATTGAAAAAAGGCGAGAAACGATTTTTTCCCTTCTCTTTCGGGGGATGGGGGAAGGGTGTAAATTGATGACATACACCCTGAAACACCCGGGAAAATGTTTTTGACCCTTCAGGCATTTGGAGCTCAGCCAAGAATGCAAATGCTTTTCGGAGACTGCGGGGACTGTGGGATAGCTGGAGTCCTCAGTACCACCTCCCTCCCTCCATGAGTGTCCATTTGATTCTTTGGCTTTCCGTTACGCTTCTCACGCAGCACTGTGCTGAGTCCCTGCTGTGGCCTCTGTCTATCATAGCCTGGAGATTTTTTCAAATGCTTTGTCATTTCGTCTTCTGTAACGGAACTCTGATAGAACAGATTTGTCTCCCCATACAGCGATCAGATCCAGTATCTCCTGTACGGTCCACGCTGGAGCTCTTTTTGGATTTGGGACTGCATCGCCACCCGTGCTGATCAGAGCTCCACGCTGGGCAAACAGGAAATGAAATTCAAAAGTTCACGGGGCTTTTCCTGTCTACCTGGCCAGTGCATCCAAGTTCAGATTGCTTTCCAGAGCGGTCACAACGGTGCACTGTGGGATACTGCCCGGAGGCCAATACCGTCGATTTGCGGCCACACTAACCCTAATCCTACATGGCAATACCAATTTCAGCGCTACTCCTCTCATCGAGGAGGAGTACAGAAATCGGTTTAAAGAGCCCTTTGTATCGATATAAAGGGCCTCATTGTGTGGACGGCTGCAGGGTTAAATCGGTTTAACACTGCTAAATTCGGTTTAAACACATAGTGTAGAACAGGCCAGTGACAGTTTTTAATGTAATGCAATATAATCTAATTTAATTCAACAGGCTAATCAAAGGGATAGCTTCCCCCTCTGAACTCCTTTAATTTTAACAACAAATGGGTACTAGACCTGGTTGAAGTGCAATTCCTATATCTGTAAGGGATGAATGTTTTGTTCATCATAAATATTGCTCATATGGTTCTAGAATTTATATTCTACTTTGTCTTTAGGGCATCTGAAAATGTTCAGGAAAAAAACTGTGTGCCATTGACTTCAATTGAACTATCCTGGTTTACCCCAGCTGGGGAATTCATTTTGTGTGTGTATGTATGCAACAGTTCTTTTATTCTTTGTAGCCACCAGTACTCCTACCCTGTCTACCATGTGTAACCCTTTCTCCTGTTTTTGGCTCAAATTAGTTTTCTTTACTAACAATCTTTGCATCATCCTACAACATACAATTTATAAAAATACAGCAACCAAGGAATGTACTTGACAATTTGAATACCATACCATTAGAAATGCTACAGAATTCCATATCAGTTTGCATTTAAAAAAATCATTTATGTTTTTAAAAGCAGGATTTGGATATGAAATTCTGAAATGCTGTATGAAAATGCTTAATTTTAGGTACAGGAAATCCCAGAATGCAATTCTACATGCCACAGACAGCGTACAAGATACTAATTTGCAGTCTATAGTTTCATTAAAATGCATTTTATAATATAATTCACACTTTAAAAGGTACACATTATTTCACAGAGGACAGCTCATCTTCAGCAGATTTAATCCCTATTTTGACTTAATGGCTTTGTGGAAGGCTTAGCTATAAGTGCAGCATGTGGAGATTTTTTTTTCTGATGCCTTTTTTTAACATTTGGGGTGCTTCACATTTATCAAGAAAATGGCAACATCTGCAAAGCTCAAGCACCACATTTTAATTTACTGTGCTTGTGAATTTTAGAATTCTGACCAGATTGATTTGATTTCCCCCCTCCCTTGTTTCTGTTCCCTTCCCATCTCAGTTCTCTGTCTCAGACCCTGATAAGAAGATTCCATCTAAGCCACTCTTCCCAGATCCTCTGAGTAGCTTGCACCCTGATCCGCTATTTCTTGTTGCCTCTTGATAACTGCCTTTTGCTCCCACCTCCCTCAGTGAGAACAGCCACTCCTGGCAGCTAACTAGCAGGTGAAAGTTGGCAGGAGTCAAGACAGATCATCCAGTGATGCCTGGGAACAAACCATTGACCATGGAAGGAGAAAGACAATACGGGCCTTCATTTTGTCCACACTGGGAAATGCATCTGTTGTTCACAACAGATGTCAACATTGGGTACAGCTGAATTGGTCCTAAATTGGTTACTTGCAAGACTACACAGGACCAAACCATGTGGAGCAATGTTACAGAAAGTCTGGTTCAGTATTGCTTTAAACACAGCTCAGTTACATTTTGTGAAGTGGTGCTGAATGTGATTTGGTTTTGTCTAGTCTTGTAATTAAAACATGTTAGCACCAACTCAACTGCAACCAGTGTCCCCTACTATAGCAACTTTTTAGCCTTGTTCTTGTCATTTGATTCTGCCTCTGTCCTTTTCCTCTGCTGGCAACCTGCTGTCAGCAATGATGCTGGGCCCCTTCTGCTGTGGCCTCTTTTAGTCTCTCCAGTCTTTCTGTTCTGTCAGCCCTTTACTATGCAACTTCACAAATCCCATATTTCCAAGAGTGATCTGTGGCCCAGTCCTGACCATCTAAATCATTATGTCGGAGGGGAGAGGTCATTGAATAAAGAGCAAGTAGACTCATCACACTAGTAATGCTATGCAATACAAAATATCAACTTTTATCCCAAATGTTTCCAAATTCTCAGTAGTCATGATGGTGTGCTTCAGAAGTTAGCTAGACATATTTCTGGCTGCATCTTTTGGACATTACTCATTGACTCACCTACAATAGACAAACTCATTTGATGCCCATACATATTCTCTTAATTGCCTGTGCTTCTGTCAGGTGCTATGGTTTCATAGCAGCTGATTATAAACTGGATGCATCAACTAATTTTCTCAAGGTAAAGGTGCCAAGAAAATGTGGGTTCAGCTGAGCAGAATCTATGCTATATATATATGCTATTTCATCCATGATAAGTTTTGGAGGCAGAAATCTTAACTTGATGATCTGTATACACTTAGGATAGCCTGTGCATGATATTGCAGAGTTCATGGGAATAAATGTGAGCAAAACAAGGTACAATATTGGAAAAATAAAGACTATTTAGTTTTTCAAGGTGTTGAAACATGGTATCATTATGGACTGGCATTCTATGTTAGGGTAAGACCATCAGATAACAATATTAGGAAACAAGATCAATGACAAGTGAATCGAAGCCATGGTGTTGCCCTTTATATGAAACACAAATTTAGCACATGTTCAGCATCCTGGTCATACCTAAGAAGCATGCCAATTAGATGTGTGTATGGATAATGAGAACACAATTACATTAAATAGGATGCATTTTTTAAGGATTTTGGATCTTGTACCTCAGGGCATAAGACATCCACTTAGCGGTAGAGGTTAGGAAAAAAATATTTTATGGATAGATAGACTATTTCATAAAAGTCCACTACAGGCTTTTTTAGTTGTATTAAGCCCTAGCCACTACCAGAGACAGGATTCTGGACTGGACTATTAGTCTGATCGGTATAGCAATTCCTAAGTTCCTCTGTAATATTATTTTTTTCTCTCTAGAGACCATTACTTGGTTCTTCAAGATTTTTTCCAAAAGTGCAGGTGGCCTAGTCATTCATTTTAGAAGAACACAGATTGCTGCTCCTTAAAGCTTCTTCACTCAATGGGGCTAAATACATATCCACAAGAGATGAGAGTCGTACTGAGTCAGAAAAATCTCGGAAGGACCAAAAGACCAAAATACACATATTTTCAAGTTCCTGACATCTGGCACTTAAGATGAAATGGAAATATTAAAAAATTGTTGAAAGATGCTTGTTTCTAAAGTTTGATTCAAATAATTATATATTAGTATCTACCAGCATAATTAACATAGCAATACAGCACAGAACTTTCACTAGAACATCCAATTTGACAAACAAAAATATTCTTAAAATAAGGTTCCATTAGATCACACTTTAGATATGATGACTCATTTTGAAATAGCTTGTATATGTAACATAAGGAAGGGTTGTTTTTTTCTATAGTGCACAAGGGAGCACAGAGAGCACATTAAGCAGCTGATGCTCAAATAAAAAATACACTATATAATTAGATATCAAAATCTATGCGGATCATTTTCAAAATATATAGATATGTGATGTTAACCTCCTAATAAAAAGGTGCGGGTTGGTAGGAATCACTCTTTATTCATCATATTATTAACTCTTCAATATTAATTGTTTGTCTTAAGCCAAAAAAAATTGAATTCATTACAATGGATTAACCTTTATCTTTCAGTGCTCTCCTGCATGATATAGCGTATATGTGGCAAAATACATATATGAAAATTTAACTTGAGATATAAACAATCCAGTGCTTGTACTAAATAATCTTTGGCTTGCTTATTCAATTGGAAACAGAAGCTTGTATGTGCATTACTTAGTGAGCACTTGATCTCTGTATTCCTAAGAGATGCACTCCATCACAGGACTAGAGATGAGCATATTCAAAAGCTACCACAATTAGAAATCAGAGTTTGGATTTTTATTCAATCCCAAAGAGTGGCCTGGATTCAAATTTGATTCTGACATCTGACTTAGCATTATAGAAATCTCCAGAGAACATCTTTTCATATGAGATTTCCACCTTTTCTGACTTCAGCTTGCCTCTGCCCCTATGACAGGAACTACCCGCTTCTACACTGATATTCTTAGAGGAGGATCCCAGGCCCTACTTTCTTCAGGGAGATAGTATCTGGCAGCTTTCATTAATAGAATCATAAATTTTAAGGCCAGGAGGGACCATTATGACCATCTAGACTGATGTCCTGTATAACAGAGATCATAGACCCTCACCCAGTAATTCCTGCATGTTGTATTAACTTTGATGGAATAAATGAGCGCAAAGGGGTCAAAGGGACCCTGTCACTGTCCAGTGTTAAAACAGTTTTAAAACAACAGGGTCTGGTATACAGAGATCTCAGACTACTTACTTCCATAGGAAACACATCATTTTTAAAAAAATCTTTTAAACATTTTATTAAAGATATAGAAAAGCAGGAGAGCATTTGAAATATAAAGTATTGAGTAAGGGCTTCATTTTAACAACATCCCTTGTTCCTTTTCTAGTTTCACTGTAGATAGTATTTAGAAGAGAAAAAAACCCTTGTTTGACAGTCTTTTAGATAGTGATAATTGTCCTTGGAGAAAAGAGAAAAAAGTTAGTTGAGATGGGCTGGAGATCTTGTTATTGCTGTTGCTGTTAAAGTCCGATCCTGTTTTCTAGAAGACAAAACAAGACAAATACACATGAGGGGAGAGAAAAGAGCAGCAAAGGGAAAAAATAAACCCTGTATCTTTGATGTTGACTTTCACTTCCAACCTTACTCTTGGAGAAACTCAGGCACAGAATATGGTCTTAGCAGACACTACAAGAGCTGGCAAAATTGTACCAGCATCGAGCTATTCAGCGGCATTGATTTTAGCTGCCTTTTTGGCAACAGGTTTATAGCAGTGTTCCAAAATACAGAGTCTTCTCAAACTAAGCCAGATTCTTGTTAAACAAAAGGAAAAAGGAGAAGAAGAAGAAGGAGAAGAAATAAACTGGCTAGGCAGGTGTCAAATTCCAATTGTTGTTCCTGATTGGTAAAGAACTGTACAAATCCCATTATTCTGATTACCATATAATGCCTGATACCCACCATGTTTGTTTCATTCACCTGTTAGAGCCTGTCTTTCAGATTGTAAGATTATTGGGGCAGGGATGTTCTGTATGTTTGCAGTGCCACACACAATGGGCTTACACTGGATTGGCCTTTAGGTACTACCACGGTATAAATGTAAAATAATAGTAAAAGAGCAAGTTAGAGAACAGAATGATGAAGGTGGAAAAAGAAAAATAGGAATGGCAGAGCATAGCTCAAAGAAGTAAAAACTTGTATCCTTCTAAAATGTAAGTATATGTAAGTCTAAGATTTTGTCACAGATATTTTAGTAAAAGTCATGGACAGGTCACAAGCAATAAAGGAAAATTCATGGAAGCCCATGACCTGTGCCTGACTTTTACTAAAAGTATCCATGATAAAAAAGCCACGTGGCTGGGAGTTCCAGCCCTCCCCCACACCTGTGGCTGGGAGCTGCAGGGTCCCTCTGCCCTTCCGGGAAGCTGTGGAAATCTCCCTTTGACCGGAGGTGGCAGCCAGGGAACCGTGGGGATCCTTCTGCCGCTGGCAGTGGCTGGAGAGCTTGGGGGTCCCCTATGTCTGGGAAACTGCAGGGATCCCCCTACAGCCAGAAGCAGCCGGGGCACTTGGGGGTCCCCTATACCGCCGCCAATGGCCAGGAAGCTACAGGGATCCCCCTGTGGTCAGTGGCAGTGGAAGCTGAGGGGGTCCCCCCTGTTGCTGGCAGCTGGGAGTTTGGGAGCACCACTGCCTTAGGCAGCAGGGGTACCTCACAGCTCCCTGGTGCTGCGGGAGGCTGCAGGGCCTGCAGCTCCCAACCGCCAGGGCTGAAGTCACGGAGGTCTTTGGAAGTCATGGATTCTGTGACTTCCGTGACTAAATCGCAGCCTTAAGTACACGTGTATGTAGACACAAATATCCAATATGCATGGACACAGAAATGAATTATTTTGGGACTTTTTGTATTTAGTTGAATCATAACTCAGGGACACATATTTATTAGGGGTACTATAGGGAAAAAAATTCTTCTTTCACTAAACTCCTGAAATTGGTATAATAAAATGTACTACTGATGCAAGAAGATAAAAGGAAAGGATAGAACAGATTAGCATACACTGTTAAGGATTAGATATGGATTTGCACCTGTAATGGACCTAACCTATCATGAAAGAATAGAAGAGATTACGTTAGACCATAAAGAACCAATTCAAATTATTAGCATTGTACTTTGTTGCTAAATGTTTTACTCTCCATTTCTTTCCTCCTATTCCTAGTCCTCCTTCTTCTTCTGTCTTTTTTTTTACTATATAGAATTAATAACAATGCTAAAAAAAGTTAAAGAAAACAAGGAAGAGAAATAAAAGGAGAATATATAGGCCTGGGAAAGAAAATTAAGTAAAATGGAGTGCAGAAAAGGATGACTAGTGGATGAGTTTTTTCCCCAATTGAAATTCAGCAAAATCAACTTGAATTCATAAAATGTTTTGGTGTTGCTGAATCTGCATTTTGTTGTCAACAATAACAACAACAAAAAAGCAATAGTAGTTTGGTGGGGAAAAATCCCAGTCCTAGTCAAGGGCCTAGTTATACCATAGGCTATTCACACACAACTATTCGGTGAAAACAAATATTATAATTGTAATGCTATGCCGAAAGTTTCTACTTATAAATCTAAGATTTCCTTTATGTATGTGAATACCTGGAATTGTCCCACTTATATTATATTAGCCTATTTAACAAAGAGATTAATGTCAAAATTGTCCACTAGTTTTGGGTGCTGATATGTCAAGGGACCGATTTTTCAAAGGACTCAATGTTAATAGCACTTCATATATTGAAAGCACAGCTCCCGTTGACTTCTATGAGTGCTCAGCCTTTCCACAAATCAGACCGAGGGTCTGAAGCTGGGCATCTAGAAAATGAGAAATGTACCATTAGTATCCACCTGTGAAAAGTTTGGTTTAAGTCACTTGCCCAGCATCACATAGGAACTCTGTGGCAATGATAGTGATAGAATCTGATTCTATAAACAATCAACTCCCTTAATCATAAGACCTTGCTTTCTCTTGCCATTATCCCGTGCCTCATTCACTACAGACCTTCCAGCTTCCACAAGCAATGAGGCAAGGGTCCTACAGACAACCATCTCCTTCACTACACAATCTAAACTCATTCCCAGAGCACGGTCCATCCTATGCTCTGAATGAGAGACAATCCTGTGGAAAAATGTGTTCACTGCAACCTTCCATGTGGGCATGGCATGTGGGATGGGGGTCTTTGTCTGGCTAGCTGTAAGAAGTCTTGCCTCTACAACAGGTGGGGAGAAGGGGGGGAAAGTTTACAGAGATAGACAGGAAGTCCAGGAAGCAGTTGGGGCCACGTCAGGGAAGGTCACTACACTGCCCTTGCTGCTGACCAGAAGAAGGGGTGAGTATTTATACACCATGCAGCCCCAGAGAGGGCCTCATTTACTGGGATCAGGCTAGCAATAGGAGTAATAGAGATTTGCAGTCTCCTAGCACTTGTAGCATCTCCATGTGCAGGCAGTCTGTCAGCAGTTCCAGATGCTTGCTCACCATAGCAGCTTGGTGAGATCAGGAAGAGGGGAAGGAAATTCTCCCCCCCCCCACAACAAACAAACAAACAAACAAACAAACAAAAAAACCTAACGACCTTCCAGCATAGGAAGCATAGGCCCAATCAGGAAATGGGAAAGAGAATCTCCCCCCCTTCCAGCAGGAAGGAAGGGAAATCTCCTGCTTCTGTAGGCAGCATGGCTGGTGTGAGCAAATCCCCTTCTCCTATATAAGTGAGAGCGGGCTGGGCTGGGGCACTGCTCAGTTGATATAGGGAATATGGGCTGCCCTCCAAAGGGGTGAAGAAGGGGAACCCTTTTTGTCATGTGAGTAGCAGGGTCATTGGAGGCAGAGGGAAAGCCTGCTGCTACAGGACAACAAGCATTAAGGATTAGGGAGGCAGACTAAGAATTGATTGGAGCAATGCATACTGTTGCAGCAGAAGTTGTTTCAGCAGCAGTTCAAGGGTTACAGGGCACTACATGACAAGCAGAGCCAGACCAGGGGAATGAGCTATTTCTAGAACCCAGGAAGCAGAGCACGAGTATGGCAAGAGACACTATCACTGCTGGTGAGTTGAAACAATAGCAAGGGTGGCTAAGGGGCAGGAGAGTTCAGAGGAGAGAAGTATAATGGGCATGGTAGTGGGTTCTTAGTCTGGAAGTTTTTAGTGGGATGGTCTTGGGACGTAGGACCTAGAAGGGATCCATGTCATCCCATCACAATTCAAATGCTTAGAGGTTTTGTGCAAGTTCTCAATCAGATATGCAGAAGCAAACAAGAGGCAGCCTTATTCAAGACTTCATTCCTGGTAATTTTTTTTGATCTTTTAGATTCATTGAACTCGTGCCTGGGTTATCAAGTTGTACTTTGGGAAGGACTTTGGATTTACAATGGGAAAAGCAATTGGTCCTATTAACCCTGAGGATCTTGAAAACCGATCAGGAGCCAATGTGAGCCAAAGCTACAGGAGGGGGATGAGTTTAGAATTTGCCCAGTAAGAGCACTGATGACATATACAGTGATGAGACCCATCGGAGATGGGACCCTTTTTATTCATAATGATGGACAGCCCCTCACAACATACTATTTGTTTCAATTTTCATAAAAGGACTTACAGAGATGGGGCTACCAACACAAGAATTTGGTTCCCACTCTTTCCAGATAGGGGCTGCAAAAGCTGCAGCCCAGCTCTGGCTAAGAGCCAAAGTGATTCAGGCAACTTGGTGATAGCATTCAAATGCCTACAGGATGTACATGATACCCAAGTAGAGAGTCAACTTATTTTCTTGTGTTACCACTCTCAGGATCAGGCAACCAAGCCAATTGAGTGGTAGTATGGATTTATGGGCTCTGTATTGTAAAGTGGTACGCAAGCAGGACTTCAAGGTCGTTGGGTGGTTCACATCAGAGTCTAGGAAGTGAGGCAATTCTGAGCAGGCATGGAAAGGGAAGCATGCTATGGGAACAACTGATGCCCCTTCTACTCTCTTTGGCTGCCTCGGAGCTGTCACCAGATGCAAATATTGTTCACCTCAGTGAAAAAGGAAGAAATCAGTGAACATCTGTGAACCCGGTGAGGGTGCGGGAGGAGGCAACCAAGCATTTTGCTGGCACCTCCTTGCGGTGGATGTCCAGTGCAGGGACCTGGTATGGAAGGAATATGGTTTTCATGTGAAATGGATTGAAAAAAGGATTTCAAGGAAAGCCTCCTTTAAGGGAGTTGAGTAAGGGGTGGCAGGGGTTCAGGTTTTTCTGTATCCTAGAGGAGGGAGCCAACCGTTCTCCTTTTATAGTCCCCACCACCTCATATGAGGGGAAGGCAGAGGGGTCCCAGCAATGGGATAGCTGGGACCTAGTTGGGGGGTTCCGTGGAAATGATTAAGGACAGGATGATGACGTGCACTGTACATCTTTTTTTCTGGTGTGCTGGAGAAATAGTATGTGGTTATGTAATTAAAGATGGTATCATAATGAATATGCAGTAGGGGACTGAATTAAGGTTTCATGGGTAACCTTCTGGCATTTTTTAAACTTTTGAATGTTTGATTTTGCAACATTAACATACTTTTAATATAGTTTTCTGTGTACTATATATAAAAATTACATTGTGGTAAACAAGGAGAACAGAGACAGAAAACACCATTTTTTCTAAGTTTTTTGCTGTGTCACAATTTTGTCACCAAGGTGACAAAATCACCTTTGATAATAGGTCTTTGATAGAAAGATACCGAACCTTTCTAATCTTAAACAATATTCTTTTAATATTGATTTTTTTAATGTACTGTAGCTACTCTAAAGAAAATAGCTCCAGGGCTGGGTTTTGTTTTTTTTTTGTTCAATCTCTCTCTCTCTCTCCCTCCCTCCCCTTTTTTTTTTAGTTCTGAGTTTGGTAGCCCTGTTCATCAAGCTAATAAGTTTGCAAGAAGGCCACTTGTTAACTCTAAAGATAACAAGAAGCATCACAGTCCTGTTCAGAGACACATTTTATGGCTTTTCTATATTGATTGGATTACAAAGCATCTTAACACAAAAGTGCCATTTTATAATATTAAAAAGTTCAGTCGCTTTGCAACTGTTGCTAATGTTGTGCCTTTGAGCCCAATCAATATTTAGTTAGAGATTTTACAGAACAATTGGCAAACTACATGCTCTGCAACTGTTTTGCATAATGAAATGTTAAAATACTTCTTCTGAAACATGAGCGGGTTTGTCTTGTCAGGTTAATGTGATAAGATGATATTTTGGTATCATTTTTATTAGCAGTATAATAAATAATGAGAAATGAAGTAACACAGTGCAAAGTGTAGATGCCAATGCACTATTAACCCTGTCATATTCTAAAATCAAATTGTTTGGGTCACAATAAACAAGAATATTTTTCAGTAAATGAAACAACTCATGAGAGGTTAGGATGAAGTTGAACTACATTTTTTGTAAAAGAAACTAAATTTTTGGTAATAAATTATTGACCTGTTTTTCACTGAATATAGAGGAAGCTGACTAATATCTGGCAAAAGGAGAATGTCTTCTCCTGATGTGGCAACAAGAGCAGTAAGAGGGTCAGTGCATCTCTAATTATAATGGTGCAGTTAGCACTACTCTAATTGAAAGGTTGTATCTGCATTTTCATTATAGAGCCATGTTTTTCATGGGTTGTAGGTTAGCTGTAAAGATTCAATCTGGGTTGAAATGAGTCATAGGACCTTATGCTGCTCAGTGCTGGACACCCTCTTCTCCCATTTAAACCAAGGTGTATTGAAGGATACTCAGCATCTCAGAAGAATAGAGATGGAAACAAACTTTAATACAGTATTTTATAGTGCCATCAGCTATGAAGTACAGCCATTGGAATAACTAATAATTAGTACTGTACATGTTCTCAAAATCTGTATGCATTTCAAAATACAAGCTCACCTGATCGATCCTAACAGCTCTGAAAGGCCAATCCCGTATTAAGATAACATAATATATGTATGTACCTGTTTATACTGGTACAGCTGGAGCATGCCCAGTAGGCGGGTGGGGGCATGGCTTCCTCAGCCCACAATGTGTCGTTAACTCCTTCCCATCCAGTGCGGGGCGAGTGCGCCCCATCACACATCCTGCCCTTTAAGAGTGGACCGGGCAGGAGTTCGGTGTCTCTTACCTCTCCTCTGGCTGACAAAAGAAGTCAGCATTAACATGTGCCTTACCTGGGCGATGCAACACTTGGAAGTCATTTGGCTATAGGGATAGGTACCATCACATTATCTGCCTGTTGGTCTCTTTCATATTATGCAACCAACATACAGCTCATGGTCAGTAACCAGCCAGAATGCATTTCCTAGCAGGTAATATCTTAGAGAATCTATGGCCCACTTGACAGCTAATGCCTCTTTCCCTATAGTTGAGTAACATGTTTCTCTGGGGAATAATTTTCGACTAAAATATAATATAGGGTGCTCTTCTCCTGTCTCACTTTGAGACAACACCATACCGATCCCTACCTCAGAGGCATCCATCTGTAGGATGAAAGATTTCTGGAATTTGGGATGGACTAAGACCAGTTCTTGTGTCAGCTGCTTTTTTAAGGTCTGGAAAGCCGCCTCACATTTGACCACTAGACTTACTGAAGTTGTGCCTTCCTCGTTAAGACAGTCAAGGGAGCTGCCAAAGTTGCAAACTCCAGCACAAACCAGCGGTAATATCCAGGTATAACCATATCCACAATGGTCCCTGGAAGTGGAAAGTCTGCTGAGAGGCTGACTGCATCACAAAGCAATCAATAACTACCCTGTTCATTGGAAGGCCTTAAGGAATCAATACTAGCCCAGGTACCAGCATCCCCACAGCAAAGCCACACCTGAATTATTGTATCCTCACTATTTCTGCACTCATCCATGTGTGTCATATCTCATGATTCTTTGTGATGAGACATTCTTTGCCAATTAATTATGCCAATTACAGTAGAATTTGATAGAGTTGCTTTCAGACCTGAAGGTTGTCTCTGCATTTGTCCAAGACTTATTCCTCTGTTAGTTTGCCTTATTTCATCCAGGTTATCTAGCATGGTCAGGGCATCCATGGATTCATTCACATATTCACCTTTTGTGCACAGGTCATGATCCAGTGCACACAGCTCCTGACATGGAGTTTGAGCTGTCAGGATTTTGTTGCCCTTCTGAGTGTTGCTTTAGTTTCTGTGCATTGGATTTTACTCTTTCTCATGATCTGGCTCCTTGTCTTTCGAGATGTATCTGGGATTGTTCTGTATTCCTCCTTTGAGGGTTGCCTTTCCAAGTGTTGTTTGCCAAAGTATTTTTGTTTTCACTATGTTGCTGGTAACTTTCTCTTCCTGTTTGCATGAGTCAACATCCCTTTTTGATGGATGTATATGTTTATTTGTGTTGTGTTGTGTATTATACATCAGAACTTCAAAACAGGGCACTATCTTTGTTTAGTGTTGTCACAAGAAATAATTCTTGCTAGCTGCAGCTAAAACATGAGTTCCTCCTCGGAGATGAAACAAGAGAATAATTACTTATACTGTATGTATTTACTAGAAGAACATTTTGTATTCACAAAAATATAAAAACAATTTGCAATAATACAAAATAAAATGTCTTTCAGCCATTAGAGAGACAAGGTGGATGAGGTTCTAATTGATTTTCTAAATTATTTTTCTTTGGAATCAATAAACACTTGAAACTGCTGAAAACAATTTGATTCAGTGTTTGAAGAGAGAATCTATGCAGCCTTATGTCTCAAACGTTATCACTAATTTCACTGTGATAGATTTTTTTCTGACTTGCCAAGGGATTGGGGATAGTTGGATGACAGCTTTGGAAATTATTTAAAATATATTAATGTGCTAAATCAAACTACAAATATCCAATTTAAGACCAAATCATCCCACTTCAAAGAAACTACCTGGCAAGTAAGGTACTACTGAACGGGAAGAAAGGTGGGAGACTCCAGCATTAAATGAATGTATTTCAATTTTTAAAACTCTATTCAATAGAGGCGCATTAACTAAAATGCACACACTAAAGGCTTCTTTAATATAGCTGAGAAAAGCATAATAAGAGCCAATTGTTGGAAGATGAAGCCAAACAAATTCAAATTGGAAAGTAGGCAGATATTTTTACCAGTGAGTATGATTAACTATTGGAACAAACTAGGGGAGTGGTGGGTTCTCCATCTCTGGATGTCTTCAAATCTAGACTGGATGCCTTTCTAGAAAATATAGTTTAGCCAACGATAAGTTATGCTTTAGTCAAACACAAGTTATTGGGCTCAATATAGTGGTAACTCAGTGAAATTGCATGGCCTGTAATATGCAGGTCAGACTAGATTCTGGATTTGAATTATATTAATCTGTTTTGCAGAATCTTCCTTTATTTTCAAAAAAAATTAAATATTCAAGTAATATTCTACATAACACAATACAATGAGCTGTTGTATTTGTATGTTTAATTTTTGTGGGGAAAATACCACTGCAATAGTTGAACTAAAAGCAGCCTCAGATGAGTGTGTGAAATATATGTAGTACAAGTGTGACTTCTTCCTGTTACAGTGAAGATAAAAGTTCTTTATGGGGGGACTATATGACTTATCCTGTATTTGTGGGAGATAATACTTAACATGTTTAAGGTACCTATCCTTCATAGATGTCATAGTGTTTTATACCGGTGGGTAAGTAACATCCCATTTTAGACATGGGGAAACTGAAGCACTGAGAAATTAGGACTTGTCCTACATCATATATAGAATTAGCATCAGAACTGGGACTATAAGCCTGATCTTCTGGATCCCAGTCTTGTGCTGTAGCCATTGGCTCCCAAATGTCTGCTATTCCTATGTTACAGAGAGCTAGAATAGCCAATAACAATGCAGACTCCACGGTTAGAAAATACACAAGTTCCCACTAGTGATCACATCTGTATGCTACAGAGTGAAAGAAAAGCATATTAGGGAGTGCTGGCTATTAAATGCAATTGTTATGGGTTTGATTTAATTCAATATCAAGAGATGTCAAATAGATAGACTTAATCAACTTTATTACTCAAAGGTTATTAGTCAAAGATTAAAACTGCATAATACAGAAAGGAAGATCAATACATTACCACCAGTATGGAAGGCAGCAGTGAGGCTGGCACTGACTCAAAATCTGAGCGTCACTTTACCTTTATATATACTGGGGTTGTTTACAACAAATGAGGGTTTCACCATTTAGTTGCATTACTTTAAATCTAACATATCATTCTCCTCTCTCTTTTTTGACACCTTTTTGGAAACTTTTTGCTAGGCTTGTACAGATCCTGCAGTAAACTGAATAGAGTTTGTTAATAGCTTATTATCTTGTTTTTACCATAGCACTGCAAATATCAGCAAAACTTTAGAGACATCCTGCATCAGCTATAGCTTGGGTACGGAGACTGTGTTAGCTAAGCATCACCAACATTGTTTGTCTTGTCTTTTTCTCTGGAATGTCTCCATACATAACACTGAGGTTAAAATACTTCACATTGCCCTTTGGTTAAACAACTTAACATAAGTAAAAAGCAATTTGGAAGAGTTTAACATGAATAAAATTCATAGTAATAAAAATGTATGTGATTATATATATATATATATATATATATATATATATATATATATAATATTGTATATTATATTGATAACATTATAAACCTTACAGACCTTCTCTTATCTGGCTCCATGTATATTTGCAAAACAGAATCTCTGTAGTAGCAGAATACCTAGAGCTTGGAAGATTGAGTGTATTTCTCAAACCTTCTTGTATTCTCCTTTGGTATACAGAGCAAGAGTCATGCAAAGGTTTCAGCGCCTAACTGTAGTACAATTTTAGTTATACAAATTCAAATGAATATAAGCATTCTAAATATATGGTACTAGACTAGTGACTATATTAGTCACTATTAGCTACTTGTTATTCTGGTTAAATAAACATTTTTATCACACATAGAGCTACAAAAAGAAATACCATGATTTGATTCATATATTTTACTTGCAAGCTGAAAGAACCTGTTTTCTGGTAGTAGGTAATAAAGCAACTTCTCTTCCTGGCTAAAAATTCTGTTTGTGAGAGCTGTTTTCCCAATATATTCTGTTTATAAGAGTCAGTTTCACACACCTTGATAAAGTCCATTCCTTATCTGATACCTGACCCTACAGCATTTAGGAAGGCATGTGACTAAAACTTTGCAAGCTTGTTTTTTTCCATTTTGCGTTTGAGTTGGCTGGAAAGCACCATGGGGGCTTGGCTTACTTTGGTCAACACAATATAAGAAAAGGCTAATTAACCAAGAGGTTAAGGGAGTTTCTGAGATCTTAATACATTCATAAGTCTCTGAGGTCCAATTTAATAACGTGTCAGTGTACTGTGCAAAGACCATCATCATGTGTCGTATAACTATCCAAGTCCATGCTGTATTTTGTCTATTTGTGTCTATAGCAGTTTTATCACTGAAAATGCATCCCAAAAAATTGAATTATTTCAGTATTGTGTCCTAGTTTACGCTTCAAGGGTTATAAATTTACTGTCTCCACTTCTTCTTGCACAACATCTTCCTTTGTGGAATTTAGATCCTAGCATTTTGACTAAAAACTTGGAAAAGTTGCTCTTCCAATATGATGATTTGTTTTGATACAACTTTCAAGATTTAGGGCCCCATCTTTCATTCTTTGCACGGGTAAAACTTTCACTGAAATTCATGGGGATTTATTCTTAGCATAGAGTGTAAGTTGGGTCTCACTGTACCTTTCTCTCTCAAACCCTGTATAGAGTTAAGGAAGATGATCTACAATATTATGAGGATTTGGTGGGAGTACAATAGGTCACTTTGAATAAGTGAATCATTCCCTGTGCTTGGGGCTAGCGGTAATTCAGGAACAGTTTTTAGCCTGAAATCAGTTGCATCTGTATCCTTCACCCAACCAAGGCCCCAGTGTATGTGTCATGTAGGACTGATGCTGTAAGGACTGCATTATCACTGCACTCCTAGTTGCTTTCTTTAAGCATTCTTCACTCCTCCTCAACAAGACCCTCATGAGTCTGCAGTTATTTCTGCAGATTTCTCTAACCTCTTAGAGTTACTGACTTTTTTTATGTTGTATGCAGTGTAGTTGTAGCCGTGTCTGTCCCTGGATACGAAAGAGACAAGGTGGGTGATATCTTTTTTTGGAACAATTTCTGTTGGTGAGAAAGATAATCTTTTAAATGTCTCTCTCTCTCACCAACAGAAGTTGTTAAAAAAAAAAGATATTACTTCACCCACCTTGTCTCTATTTTAGGTTTATATTTTTTCACCTGTCAGGGCTTCTGACTTGGGTTAAAAAGAGTTATCTGTGGATGACCATAACCCAGAGGTTTTTCATCTTTTTCATTTTAATTCTGAGATAAGATTCAGAGCTGTCTCCTAGAAACTGGGAATAAGGAGGAAATTATGGCACCTTAAGAACACCTTGGTTTTCACAGATCACCAACAAGTGCTTTGCACATTGTCAGTGGTCCCCAGACTACAGTTTGAGAACTTCTCCCCTAAATAATGGTCTAGCTGATTCCTAGCAGAAGATCATCCTCTGTCTGGGTAAATATGGATGTTATAGTCCACCTAAGCTAGTCCCCTGATATGAAATATTTTTGATCAGTTATGAATTGTCATTTTAACTTATTTTGAAACACATTCACATTCAAGATTAAAAAAAAAATCGTACGTTTTGATTGTCCAGACTGGTGGACTAAGAAAAATAGCTTTCTTTTTAAACTTGTGATCATATAAATGGCAGAGCACACAAAAGTAACAACAGGACTATTAATGGATATTACATTACAATGTTTGGATTTAGGACTACTTGCAAATAAGGTTGGTGAAAGATGCTTAATACAACAGAACTGCTGTGTTACGGCAACATACAGAAAACCTGAGCAAGGGTCTACCTCTCTTATACACAGTGGGAGCTGTACTCTGCAGGTGTACATCCTGTGCCTCAGGAAGAGATGAGGACATGACAAGAGGTTCTCCAAATATAAGGATCCATCAGGCAAACCCCTTTATGTGGGGAGAGAATGTCAGTCACAGGGGCTATGACAAAGGCTCTGCCACTGCTCCATGTGCTGGCAGAGAAGGGAGAAGTCATTTCCTTGATCACTTGTAGAGTATCTTTTTGACAGGACTTTTACTTGTGTTGTGTGCAGGGAAAAGGATCTATTCCTGTATGTTTTTCCTGATGGAAATATGGATAACATTTTAAAATGACATGCATCCAACGAAGTGGGTATTCGCCCACGAAAGCTCATGCTCCAAAACATCTGTTAGTCTATAAGATGCCACAGGACTCTTTGCTGCTTTTACAGATCCAGACTAACACGGCTACCCCTCTGATCATTATCAAAAGTTACTTAGGAGCTTGACTTTGAATGGCACTTAAGCTTCTAAATGACTTTAGGTAATGAGATTTAGGCTCCTAAGTCACATAGGTGCTTGCAAAAATCCTTTATATCTCAATCTAAACAACTTGTGTAAGTTCTGTTGTGCATGTGTTCTTGATAACAGGGACAGCTAAAAATGACCAATGCCTTGAACTTTCCCTTTTTCCTAAGAGTTGTAATCTTCTGGCATCATTTGAATAGAAAATTAATTGCTTCAGAGACCTATGTTGTATTTTTAGAGTAAATTATAGTAATGCAGTAGTGGTTATAATAGTGGTTTGGTAATGTAAAATTTTTATGCCATATGAATGGAAACTAAAAAAACCAGCTATAATAATTTCAACATCGTTCAAAGCACAGGTTAAAAAAATCAATGGCTTGCCAAGTGGACAAGGAAAAAATCAGTAGTGGGAAAATTATGTTTAAGCTAGGGAGAAAGTATTCTACAAAGAAGAGTAAAATGAACTATTAAAAAAATCTCTTCTCAGCAGGATCCTTTATTTATTTATTTATTTTAAAAGCATGTTGAAGATATGAAAAGAGAGCACAAAAGGGGGGAAACTGTTATTTTAAAATGTGACACCCACGGTGATGTAAAATAACACCTAGGTCTGGAGGTAAATAATAACCAGATAACTGGCTTTGAAATAATATAGCACAATGAGAAAAAAACACATTGCTTGCGTATTACAGCCCCACATTGTTTTAAAGGGGAGCAGGCCTGACACATTAATGCAATAGAATTATATGTGATGCAAAATATTGTTGGTGGTTAAGAAACAAGTCAGAAAAGTAAAAGTTTGCCCATATAAAGATGTGTTACAAATCTAAACAGCTAAGTTAAAAGGGCTAGCTACTGAAGGGCCATATCCTTCTTCCATGGAACACAGTGGCAAAAGTTCAATAACTTCAATTGCAGTCCTACATAGTTCTAGGTTCTGCCCTGTGCACCAGCAGGAGCCAGTGGGGTAGATGGAGAGAGGCATTGTGACTGCCTAAAATCCCAGCAATACCTTCTGGGAACTGAATTCTGGACTCCTGCACAAAGGTCTGGGTCTAGTGGGAGGTAGTGACCATGAGATGATCGAGTTCAGGAAGAAAGGAGAGCAGCAGAATATGGACCCCAGACTTCAGAAAAACAGACTTTGACTCCCTCAGGGAACTGATGGGCAGGATCCCCTGGGAGAATAACATGGGGAAAAGGAATCCAGGAGAGCTGGTTGTATTTTAAAGAATCCTTATTGAGGTTGCAGGAACAAACCATCCCGATGTGTAGAAAGAATAGTAAATATGGCAGGCGACCAGCTTGGCTTAACAGTGAAATCCTTGCTGATCTCAAACACAAAAAAGAAGCTTACAAGAAGTGGAAGATTGGACAAATGACCAGGGAGGAGTATAAAAATATTGCTCAGGCATGCAGGAGTGAAATCAGGAAGGCCAAATCACACTTGGAGTTGCAGCTAGCAAGAGATGTTAAGAGTAACAAGAAGGGTTTCTTCAGGTATGTTAGCAACAAGAAGAAGTTCAGGGAAAGTGTGGGCCCCTTACTGAATGGGGGAGGCACAGTGCTACAGACTAGGGACCCGGTGACCAAGCAGCAGTTCTGCAGAAAAGGACCTAGGGGTTACAGTGGACGAGAAGCTGGATATGAGTCAACAGTGTGCCATTGTTGCCAAGAAGGCTAACGGCATTTTGGGCTGTATAAGTAAGAGCATTGCCAGCAGATTGAGCGATGTGATCATTCCCTTCTATTGGGCATTTGTGAGGCCTCATCTGGAGTACTGTGTCCAGTTTGGGGCACCACACTACAAGAAGGATGTGGAAAAATTGGAAAGAGTCCAGCGGAGGGCAACAAAAATGATTAGGAGGCTGGAGCACATGATTTATGAGGAGAGGCTGAGGAAACTGGGATTATTTAGTCTGCAGAAGAGAAGAATGAGGGGGGATTTGATAGCTGCTTTCAACTACTTGAAAGGGGGTTCCAAAGAGGATGGATCTAGACTATTCTCAGTGGTAGCAGATGAAAGAACAAGGAGTAATGGTCTCAAGTTGCAGTGGGGGAGGTTTAGGTTGGATATTAGGAAAAAACTTTTTCACTAGGAGGGTGGTGAAGCCCTGGAATGGGTTATCTAGGGAGGTGGTAGAATCTCCTTCCTTAGAGGTTTTTAACCTTGACAAAGCCCTGGCTGGAATGATTTAGTTGGGGATTGGTCCTGCTTTGAGCAGGGGGTTGGATTAGATGACCTCCTGAGGTCCCTTCCAACCCTGATATTCTATGATTCTAGTGCAGTGTCTCTGCATGGGGCAAAGAAAACATAGTTCTTCCCACACCCGTGCACAAAGCAGCCACCTGACCCCCTTGTTATCTGAGGTGGATTCCATGTTGCTGCAGGGCAATCTATACTGCTAAGAGCGCAAGATTTATGCAGAGCTGTGCAGAGGGCTGACCACTCCCTGGTGCTGAAGGTTCCTGTCCCCAGGGATCCCTACAATTCCATGGGCTTTGGATACCATGTCCCTTCCTCTTCTGGAGTCCTCCCAAGAAGCACTTGGTAATAGAGCTGGGTGACATTTTTCATCTGAAACTTTTTTTTCAGTGAAAAATATGGATTTGGTTAGACAAACATTTTGCAACATTATTTCAATTGTTCCATTAGGAGTTTTATTCAATAGTATTAAAAATTTAATTTTAATTAAAACATAACTGGATACAAAATATTCCATTTCTGGATGAACAAAGTGTTTCATTCAATCCCAAATGATTATTCTTTCAACTTCTTTATTTGCTGAAAGTTCTGAAAAATTTAATTTTTGGGTCAACTTGAAATTATTATTTCCCTTGGGAGTGACAAAATAACAGGTTTAGCCAGGCATTGTGCTAGCTGCTCCTTTCTTGAGGGCTGGGAAGGAATCATTCCCTCACTACCAGATTGGCCAAAGCAGAGTGGGTTTTTTTTCACCCTCCTCACAGTGGGTTCAGGGGAACTTTGTTAGCGTGAATAGAGAAGGGAGTTAGGCCGTAATGTCACAACTCAGTATGTAAGTGTGGTGCGGATGTCCAGTGCAGGGACTCCTTTTCTTTGTGTTCCTAATTCTTTTGTCATTATGTTGATACAGCCATACATGTGGTAAGGACTTTTTCTTGAAGCTACACAATTACATGAAATACAAACAGAGCTTATATCCCCTGTACATTCTAGTGTATAAAATAGGAAAGGAAAATAAAACACATTGAAGGAAATTAAAGCTGTTGAGTTTAGAGTTAAAATAGCACATCATTTTTAATAGGAGGCAACAAAGTGAAAACTATTCTGTGGAACTAAATACTTAATTCACTGGAAAATACAAAGCAAGATGACTTTGCAACCAAAACAACAAAATCAGTTGAAATGGTAACAGTAATAATATGCTTTTTCTTGAACAGTAATTCACACACATGCACAATGGTGAGACAATGTTAAATTGTAACACAAACTGACAAAAGCAATCCAATATTAGCAAGGAAATTTATTACACATCCTCCAGTTTGGAGCATTACCTTAGTGATTTTCTTAATGCACTCCATTAACAATTGGAGGATATATAGTTCAGTTAAAAATATATTGTTACATTTTCAGAAGGGGTGTGTGGGATTTAGCTACACTACTGTCTTTGGGTAACTAATTTGCATACTTTAATTTTAATTATTGTGGTATTCTTCACCATACAAGCAATAGTGTATGTTGTTTGGTTTGTTTTTTTTTAAACTATTTGTTTTACTTCAGAAGTGGCCATATTTCAGCAATAAGTATAGACATAGTTCTGTGCCATCAGTTTCATTTTGTGAAGGGGTTTAGGATCTGTCTGGATGAAAGGTGTTGTATATTACAAATATAAGAGTAAATGGATGCTGTCAGATTAAAAAATATGAGCCAGATCCTTATCAATTTTAAACTGATGTAGTTCGCTAGCCAAGGATCTGGCCCTCATACCCTGAAACTGGTTTCCTTTTTGTTTCATATACCATGTGTTGGGTGATAACATGAGAGGACTTCATGCTTGTAAAAGTAAACTAGCTTTTTGCTAAGAGCAGTGTTTACAGTAATGCTGCAACTGCAGCTAGCAGACTGATTTCCTGGTTCCTCCTCCAAATTCTTCCCTCTTGCAACCCATGGTCCTCCCTCCAAGTTCCATGCTAGTTGTTACACCTTTTCTTTCAGCAATTGTTGAATCTTTTGCGCCAACATTTCCAACTTGCCGGGACAAGAGAGCACTAAGTGGTCTGCTAGATCTTATAATCCTGCAAGTGTTTTGGTCTTTGAACCAGTCTCCCACTTGTTTGTCTTATCACTGTTGGTGGGGGACAGGTTTCCAACCAATTGTTGCCTTCATTTTCCTAGATGACATACTGTTGGTCCACTGTATTGCTCATCTATCTTGTTTCTGGCCCTCCTACACCATGCCAACTGAGGGCTGAGGCTCATGCTAAGTCCTCCACAGCTGTCTTCAATTTCATTTCCATCACTGTCTTGAGTCTATAGCTAATTCATATGACCTGTGTCCCACTGAAACTTGTACTGTTGGCTTTCACCATTGTTTTGTATGGCTATTTGATGGTTGGACCCACACCCACTGACCTGTGCATAGTGACCTCAGGTACTTGGCTCTTTTGCTGCAGCAGGCTGCTTGACTAGCTCGGAGTTCTTTTAACTTCTTCTGTGTACTATCTATAGTTCCTTTGTTTGGCTGCTGTAACCTACGCTATGTGCATGGTGAGGGGGGCAGAGGTATTGCAATGGTCCATTATTGTCAGGTAATGATCTATTCCTGTCTGATTTGCCTTTGCCATCAGTCTCTTGGCTGTATTTTCGCTGACTCTACTTACTCATTGCCTTATGGAACCCAGAAGAAGATGTCTTATGTTCAGATTCCCATTTGGTGAGTACAGTGTGTCAGTTATAGCATTCCTTGCAAAATGCACCTTCGGTTTCCTGATCACAGTTCTTGCCTGACTGTCCTCCAGATACTCTGCCTTCCAGAAACTAGGAGCCGTAATCTACTGTGACCATGTAGCTAAAAAGTTAATAGGTCTGTTTTGACCTTTTCCTAGGATTGGATTGGGATTCCATGAGACTACAGTCTCCTTCTGTTGCTTATCACTATACTCTTTACACATCACTGACAGCTCCATGTACACACTCAACTGAGCATTCATGCCTAGCAGAAGATTCTCTATCTGGCTTATCTCACCCCAAGTGTGAGGTATGTCTCTTTCTTATAATGTCAGCTCTGAAATCTGCTTGGTCTCCTTTAAATAAAATCCTGTCTTGTGCACATAGCTCATCCCTACTCTGGAAATATGGTAACATCCAGTGGCACTTTCTCCTTATCATCTGGTTGTTGCTGGAGTATGAATAATTTTACTTCCTGGAGCACCCTGTCCTGTTTAGTGGTTTGCTGCATTGCCTGTAGCCTCCCAACGGAAATGCAAAGGCATTGTATGCAATCTTTTTTACAAAGAATGAATTGTTTCCCTGAACACAGTAGCAATCAAAGCCCTTTTCAACCAGCACTTTTCCAAGCCCTTTTCAACCAGCACTCAGCCCAAAAGCTCTTTCTGTGGGCTTTTTTTCCAGGTCACACTGTGATTAATCAGTCTGTGTCTGGCTTTCTGATGTGTCTCTTGTGTCTTCTCTGGGGTTCCTCTCCTTCTCCTCCCACACATCTGTACTCAAAACAATACCTAACCAAGCCCCTCTCCCACATCATTCAAATTCCTGTGCAGTCTCACATGCACCTTTGTTTTGGCCATTGGCCTATGCGTGGGTTTGGAGTGCAGACTGTTTCATAAAGGAGCTTAACTATTTTTTAAATGCAGGGAAACTACTTTTACGCACCAGCTTCAATGACATTTTACGCATGTAAACTACCCTCTGTCTTAGCTCTGCCCATCATCTTGAAGTGTCCTAAAATGGTAACATCCAACAACCCATTTCAGACAGAAACAAAATAAATAATTTAACAAATTACAAATGATACAAGCTTCACTATTTACATAGTGCTTTTCTGTCAGGATATTTTCATGCCACCAGCACAACAATTTTACTCCCATCCAAATCCCATGAATTTTTCATTCCCTGTCAGATTTCCTTTAAGGCAACCAAGTAGCCACTTACAATGTGCTCTTAAAGTGTGTCTATTGTTTTTGTGCAATTTGCTGGCTGAGACAGATTCTTCCCATTTGTTCTAATGGGGGACTCATTACTGTCATAGTTTTCCTAGCCTCAACTTCCACAGCTACATTCTCAGTTTCTGGGGGCAGCCACACTGAAATCCTGCCCTTCTGATACCATCTCAGATGGTCCTTATGGATAACTTTGGGTTTAGTCCTGAGTTCCAACTATATCCCTTACACTCTTACACTACTTCATTTACTCAAGTCAGTATTGTATAGCATCCCTCTCAAGGTTTATCCAGCTCAGGGCTCCTACCTTTCTTTCTCTTCAAATTGTGGAACCAGTCCAGATCCACTCTTTTACTAGTCTCCCTGTATAACTTTACATTTTACAGCCTTTTAATTTCATCACAGACTATCCTCAAATTTTCTTTAGCAAAGGTTTGAGATTGTTCAGTTTTAGATTACAAGGTTTCTACATAGTCCAAATGGTTCAAATCCCTTTATTCCTCTTCAGCAATTCCATACCAGAGGTTTGCTGGGATCCTTTTGCAAACATAAGGAGTCACGGGGTATGCTTTGTATTTTCATTGATGGCTGTTCTACAAGCCATCGAAAGGAATGGGAAATGCTGGTCCCAGTCCTTTTGGTACTATTCTGCAAAAGTAGCCAGTTGAACCCCCAAAGTCCTGTTGAACCTTTCATCAAACTATGGGTGTGCTGGGGTGGTGCAAGTATTATGGATCCCTAGAACCTCTTAGATCTTCTGAACCACTTTTGCATTCACATTTTCTCCTTTGATCTGTCTGTAAGTCACCCAGGACTCCAAATCTGGTGAAGAATTCATTCACAAGGACCTCTACTACTGTCACAACCTCTTGGTTTCCTATTAGGCAAACCTCAGGATATTTTGTGAAATAGTCAATAGGAACAAGCCTATATTGATTGTCGGCCTCAGTCTCAGGCACATACATAAGCATGTCAATAGCAATGCACTCCACTGGTGCTCCCACAAGATACTGCTGCATAGGGGGGGTTGCAACACAAGCATCACATTTCCTGCACCACTTTTCTACATCCTGCCTTTATTTTACCCATTAGAAATTCTCTCTTAGTTTGACTAAAGTTTTTGCAACCCCAAGATGTTCAGTGGATTTAAAACCAAATAACCTCAGAACCTCCTTTTTTAACATTGAGCGGACTCCGGGAACCATCATCTGCTGGTTTCTCCCCTGTTCTATATAATATTTTATTTTTAAACTCTCTAAGCTTTCCCACTATGACCAGAAAGCTTTTACTGTGGTATTGTAAGGGTACACTCTATTCCAGGTTCACTGTGTTTGCCAGTTGATTTTCCAATCACATGATATCCTGATATCAGAATCATCTCATCAGAGAGTTTTTTGTTGCTATGGGGTCCATTTCTACAACCTCACCCCCATTGTTCCAGGAACATGAGCACTGTTGCAAATTAAAGGAAGAGAGGCACACCTGGAGCAACAAATTTCTTGCTCTCCTGCTTGGGGCAAGGTTTGCAATTGGCATCCTACCAAGGCCGTCATCCTAACCCTCTTGTTTCTGGATCTCTATGGGCTACAACTGGGGGTAGAAAATTGCTGTGAATGTCCTGTCTTGCCCAACACCTTTAGCCATTCCTGTTCCAGGTTACTGACTTCCACTATGGGTGTGACCCTTTGCTTTCCTTCTCAAAATGATTTCCCAGCTTCTTTAGTTCTTGCTGCAGCTCCTTTCTATTAGCAGTTCTATTCCCAGTTCACCAGAGATTTCCTGGCAAACCTTCTAATCCATGACAGTCAGGTTACTGGTCACCTCTTCAATATCTCTTGCCAGGGAGTTTTTCAGGGAGTTTTGCAGTTGGGCTTTTGTATTTGCTGCTTCAAAAAAGATTTCATCTCTGCTTGCAGATTTTCAGTCTTTTCTGGGAAGCCTTCAATTCTTGCTTTAAATCTTGTTTTAATTCCTTCTGACCATTTGTGAGTTCTGAAAGCACCTCCATTATTCCATTCTGGTTAAACAGAAATACCAGCTCACAATTTCTCTCCTTGGAAACTGGATCCCACTCCTTACACCAGTGTTTTCCCCTTTGACACCAGTGGTTGGCCTAAGTTCAGGGCCCTACAGGTTGTTTATATTAGGAGGAGAAACTGATAATGGAGTCAAGTATCTTTGCAATCCTGTTTACAAAGACTGTATAAAGTTCTCTTCCCCTGAACAGAGGAGAAATAAAACAACAGGAGACAGTTTCTCTGCACATGCTCCAATCCCATTTCAGCCAGCACAGCCATAATGTTTCTCTCTCGGCTTTTCTCAGTGCAACACTGCTTGGTAAGGCCGTGTCTGACTTTCTGCTGTCTCTTTTGTGTCTTCTGGTCAATATCTCTCTCTCTCTCTCTCTCTCTTTCTCTCTCACACACACGTACACACACACACACTTCAAAACAATACCCAACCAAGTCTCCATCCCATGTAGTTCAAATTCCTGAGTGGCCTCACATGTGCCTTTGTCTGTGTTCTGGAGTGAAGATTGCTATTGTTTATAAAGGAGCTTATCTGTTTCTTAAAGCTATTTTAAATGAAAAGCAGTAGTTATACCCACTGGCTTCAGTGATGTTTGGCCCAACCCATAAAAATATAATAAGTTATACTTTGCAATTCTATGACTTTTTTTTTTAGGAAAAGAGCTCAAGATTCTTTACAAAAATGGGTTAATCTTCTCAGCACCCTGTTAGCGAAGATGTATATGTCATACATATTTCAGGCTATTTTAATATGTATTACACATAATATTAGATATAAATGTTAGCACAAAGCTTTATATTTGACTAGTATTATGCTTACTCTTGTTCACTCATTCTAAGCAACGCATAACACTGTACAAAGCTAAAGTCAGCTTTGGCACTAGCAAATATAAAATCTGTCAAAATCAAAATACATTCATTCTGTGTCTAGTATAGGTACCTCTATGCCCAACTGGTTTAGAATGAAGTATCCAAAACAGAGATTTTTAAAAAAATATATATAGAATTAAATATCAAGTAAAGGAACTAGTATGAAATGGTGGTGTGGATTTTAGTGTCATGTAAAAAGTTTTGTAACTTGTAAAATCATACTATAAATACTAAATAATATTACTAGTAGCTGAAATGCATCTCTTGAAAGCATGCTGTGGGATAAGAATTGCTTCCCAGAAGGAAGGTACGTGTGTCTCCTTTCTGCTTCATCGTTAGACAATAGATTTGTCTAAGTTTTGTTTTTTTGGTGTCTTGAATGCTTTTTAAAATGAACCATGAGTATAGTCAACTACTGGCTATACCTTTTAGTCAATAATCCCTTTCAAATTAGTAACATGAGAAGACAGTTTAAATATTTGTGTTTTATGGGTATGATTCTTCACGAGCATACCTTCCACTGTTATTACTTAATCCCTTGTGAGACTGGGCTTTAATATCACATTTTATTTTGTCCATGGTAGGTATTGGTTTCCAGAACTGAAAGGACTATAAATAAACATGGCAAGTTACTTTGCTTCAACAGAAAACAATTATTTGTGGTACAAAAATATTAAACATTCTTCTAAGTGCCATAATCCTAGGTAAAGCGTCTCCATAAAGTGAAAATCCCAGGGCCCTCAAATTCTCAGGCAATGATTTACATCTGGGAGCATATGTTAAAAAAGTTGGATTCTATACATAGCAGAAAGACTGTGGATTGTACTCCTAATTCATAAACAATATCTGTGCTCAAGTGGGCCATCTAGTACTTTGACTGTGGGCAGCTGTAGGACTACTTTACACAGTGCACTGCTAGAATAACAAGTACAAAAGACCTATGGATTTTGTGAGAAGTGTGAACAGAGTTCAAACACAAAACAAAGGGAGCATCTTTGCAATCAAAGAAAAAGTTTTTAGCCAAGAAGAAAAAAGCTGGCAAGTTTTCCTATGTCAATTGTCAACCTCTCCAACTATTCGTAATAGGTGCTTCAAGACCACAGCAAATAGCAGAGGCAACCATTACACAACCCAGTTTGAAAAACATTAATTCCCATATATGTTTGAAGAATTATTTTACACAGATATGTAAAATATATGTGACCTATATAATTGGCAGGATTTCGTGTAATAAATACTATGAAACAAAATGCATTCAGAACATACTAACTCTGTCTCTGCTGGATGATGTACCAAACATGTCTGGTCTGGCCCAATTAACTTGATAATCCCTAGTGTTCCTTTAATTTGAATGCATGGTCTGTTGGAAATTCCTGCTAGAAAAATGTTCATTCCAGTAGAAACGAAAGGGTTAAATATATTAAATTAATATGGGATTTATTTATATATTTTAAAATGGATGTAATATGTATACAATTAGTGATTAAAAGCAAACCAACACAGTGAGACAAAGTGGGTTTGGTAATATCTTTTATTGGATCAACTTTTGTTGGTAAGAGAGACAACAGAAGTTGATCCCATAAAAGATATTACCTCACCCACCTTGTCTCTCTAATATCCTGGGACTGACATAGCTACAACACTGCATACAACCAATTTAGTGTCATTTAATATATAACATGGACTTTATTATGGGCATCAGATGTCGGGGGGGAGCACTGTCTGAGTGAAAGTCCCTGGAGGCATTATGTCTGCACAGTGAAGGATACCTCAGAGATGTTGAAAAAAGCATGATTAGAAACAGCGATTTCAGGTGTAGCCTGTACACAGCTCAGTGCTGCTATGGAACCACAGGCTGGGACACTGGACGAAAGGGAGGAGTGAGGCCAAGGCCACATCCCCACTTTACCCTGAGAAGTTCCCTCTGAAGTGTTGCATTACAATTGGCTGGGGCCCCCTTCACTGGTAAACAAATTCTGCCTGGTTTTTAGTGCACCCAAACTGGGGCAGGCATGGCTGAGTGCTAGCTTGAACAAAAAAATGCATAGTAAATCAGTCGTTACAAATGTGAAGCTGTGAGGGTAGTTGCATATCACTGGAATATAAATTGAACAGAAATAACAACCAGTTGATTGATTAGTTTCCTTCTTTGTGTCCTCCCCTTCCCTGAGGGTGTGATTATGGTCCTTTTCCATTGATTAGATTGTGAGTTCCTATGGCCTGGCAGGGTTCTTGGGTGAGATTCTCACCCCTGCTCCAGCACACTTACCCTGAGTTAAACGTGCCAGAGCAACATAAATAGACACTAAAAACATTAGTTCCAGCTGAGGGAAGATTCTCCTGCTCAGGGCCGGCTCCAGACCCGTGCTGCGGGAGGGCGGCAGGTGGCTCCGGTGGACCTCCCGCAGACATGCCTGCAGACGGTCCGCTGGTCCCACGGCTTTGGTGGAGGCACGTCTACAGGAGGTCCACCGGAGCCGCGGGATCGGCGACCGCCAGAGTGCCCCCCGCGGCGTGCCGCCCTGCTTGGGGCGGCACAATTCCTAGAGCCGCCCCTGCTCCTGCTCCAGGCACTGTGGAAGACAGCCATAAAGCTGCCTTCCTAAAAACCCCTTGCAAGCCTTGGCATAGGGCTGCTGGGGGTGAGGCTAGGGGGCAAGAAGAACATATAAGGACTGAGTCCACGGCGCACAGTATTCTGAAGTCTAGCCAGTGCTGTGGCTCATAGGCAGGCCTGGGAGACTCTGTAACGGGGGGTAGGTCTACACTTTTTACATAGGCGCAGCTGCACCATGGTAGTATGTCTGGTGAAGATGCTCTCAGTTGATGGGAGAGAGCTCTCCCGTGGTCTTAATGACTCCACCTCTGCCAGAGGTGGTAGCTATGTTAGCAGGAGAAGCTTGTAGAGTTGTCTACATGGGGGGTTAAGGTCAATATAAGTATGTCACTCAGGGGTGTGGATTTCACTCCTGAGCAATGCAGTCATACGAAAATAAGGATGTAGTGTAGACCAAGCCTTAGATTGACTTCTAGAATTGTTTAAATTACACTGTGGGGGGGGGGGACATATTTAGTCCCAGAGAAACTCAGGATGAGGAGAGAAGAAAGATAATTTAAAGCTACCAGAGCTCTACCTTTCCTGAGCAACAAATTCTGTGCTATGCCTCTTAGAAGTAGAATACAGAACCTCGCCCCTTATCTTTCAGTTGGTCTGCATAATGCTGTGTACATCTTTGACCATCTAAACAATTTCTGCATTATATGGATTACTTATAATCCTTGTGTGATATTGCAGTCTATATGATTTTATGAAAATATGCTAATGAGTGTAAGTATAACGTAACTGGAATATGCTTCATACAAAAGGTCTCTTGTAAGGTATCATTACAAAGCTTATAATCTAAAGAGTGTGTTCATTCTATTTGTATAAATGTATCACTCTTGTATCTGAAACTAGAAATATGAAATATAACTCTGAGGTCCTATTGTAATTATGCAAAGTGTGGGCCATTAATGGTGGTTTGAAATCTTGATGGCTCCCATCAGCTAGGACAATTGACTGTAGATGGCTCTGTTTATTTGTAAGTCTTCCTGTATACGTGTATGCCTGCAAGGGTAATGAAGTCACCCGAACTGGAATCCATCTTTAACCTGGTGCTTTTCCACTTAGAAGGAGGGGTGGGAACCCAGAGAGAGACAAAGGATTCCCGCTTTGTGCAAAAGATATAAAAGGGGTGAAACAGAACAAAGAGGGTTGCAATCATGAGAAATCCCCTAGCTACCATCTGAGCTGGAACAAGGGCTGTTCCAGGGGAAAGGATTGGGCCCAGACTAGGAAGGTGTCCAGTCTGTGATAGAAGCTTATTGAAACATCTGAAGGTGAGATTTTATCTGTAATCACTTTCTTACTGTACTCGGCTTAGACTGGCATGTTTTATTTTATTTTGCTTGGTAATTCATTTTGTTCTGTTATTACTTGGAACCACTTAAATCCTACTTTTTGTATTTAATAAAATCACTTTTTACTTATTAATTCACCCAAGTATGTATTAATACTGGGGGGGGGCAGGGACGGGGGGACAGCTGTGCCTATCTCTCTATCAGTGTTATAGAGGGCGAACAATTTATGAGTTTACCCTGTATAAGCTTTATACAGAGTAAAATGGATTTATTTGGGGTTTGGACCCCATTGGGAGCTGTGTATCTGAGTGTTGGAGACAGGAACTCTTCTTAAGCTGTTTTCAATTAAGCCTGCAGCTTTTGGGGGATGTACTTCAGATGCGGGTCTGGGTTTGTCGTAGGCTAGCGTGGCTGGCTCAAACCAGGCAGGGCACTGAAGTCCCAAGCTGCCAGGGAAAACGGGCTCAGAGGTAGTCTCGGCACATCAGGTGGCAGTTCCAAAGGAGGTTTCTGTGATCCAACCCATCACAGTGGCAGATTGGGTCTGAACTCACCCTTCTATCACAGACTGGATGCCTTCCTAGTCTGGGCACAATCCTTTCCCCTGGTACAGCCCTTGTTCTAGCTCAGGTGGTAGCTTTGCTATTTTGGGGAAATTGGGCCTGCAGTTTTCTTCAGATCAGGGACCTGTTGTTCTTAACTGTTTATAAACCAGCGAGTATGCACAGTTGGTGCTATGTATGTTATGATAACAAAATAATGTATGACCATTCTCAATTTTTCAAAATTGATGAGGTAGCTTTCAAATCAAATTATCAGGTAGTAGTAGATATTGGAATCTGTCAGACATCTGATTTCCCTTGTAATTTACCAAATCAATAATTTTAAGTGTTTGAAAAGCTCCCTGATTTAGAACCATACAGTTATTGCCTTTGAGAATAAGGCGTTCTATTTTTATATGTGGCACGGTAAAGCAGTAGTTAATAGCAAGCTAATCTTGTCCCTCATAGGGTGAGAAATTAATCTTCCTTTTGAATTTCTACATTGCACCCTAGATATGTTTAGGGAATACAGATCTTGTAATTTTGAAGGGAGGGAGGGGAGAGGTGGAAATTGTACTTCATATCTAATTTATCCTGAACATGGGTGCAAATCCCTACTTTTTAGCAAAAATTAAGAGCATATGTTTCAGAACTCAGTCCTAATTTGCAATGAATTGCTTCAGTAAAACCACTTATATCAGTATTGTTAATCTTAATGGTTCCAAGTGACCCCATGTTCTAATAATCTAGACCATCAGTTGAGTGCAAATCTTTTTCTAATTAAGAATATTTGACCACAAGAGGGAGTTCCTTGCCAACTGTTTACTTATCATGAAAGGAGCGTGTATTGACATTACAAAGAAAAGTAACACACAGAAAGTATTTCTACTTTCAAGTTGGTTTTAGGGCAAAGTAAGAACTAATTGATTTAAATATTAAAAATCTTTTAATCTTTTTTAATGCAACATCTACTTCACTCTGAAAATCTATAACTATGATTTCTTTTTTAAAAATATAAATATAACCACTGAATAATAAACATAAAATATGCTTTACATTTGAGACATAGTGACATAAAGAAATAATAAATTAATATTTTCTCTAGAATTATTACATGAGACACATATATCTTTATTCTTTTACTATCATTTAAATATGACATTTCATTTCCATCTTATGATATCCATACTTGTAAAAATATGTAACTGAAACCATATGTAACATTAAAAATATCCTGAGGTTTTAAAGTAAAGTGACTTTAAAGTGCATGATTAGGAAATGCAAGCTTATATCCAGTGTTATTAGCCCACATTAGTATTGAGGCAGGATATATAACTTGCAAACAAATCCAATGAATCTGATTGTTTTTTTACTATCTTCCTCATTGTTTCTAACAGCATTGATATTAATTATTGCAATTGTTCTTAAGACCTAGTTGAAGAAAAGAGTGTAATACTTTTTTCTGACTCGTTCCTGAAGATGCTTTGAAACATTTTCCCATGCTGTGTTAACGCTTTTTGACATAGCCTGCCACATGAAGTCATATTTTTTAGAACATTTTCTTTTAATTTAATCAGAGCTGACAAGCAAAGAAATCAAAATCCTTTGGTGACCTGAAAAGAGCCCAATACCTTATTAAAAAGGATTTTTCCCACCTGTTCGCAAGGAAAACATGCTAAAAAATAGGAGTATGCCACACATTTACATGTATGTCTGGTAGACAGAAAAAGAGTCATAGTTTATCATAACTAGAGCAAGCAGATAATCCAAAAAATATATGAAGTGTGACTTCTAAGAAAAAAATATTAAATTCTTTCTGGGTATCTATGAACAAAGAGCATTTACAAAAACTAGTCTGTAAGTATGAGCCCTGCAACTCAGTTTGCTTATACAAATGTGTGTTTTGCACTTACCGGTCAGCAAAATATAGTTGGGCCATTGATGTATGTGATTGCTGAGCCTCAAAAGGCGGGGGGATATGGTTGGTAAAATCAGCTTCAAAATTCAGACAGTTATTCAGAGCATATCCTTTTTTATAGTGATGATCCTTGTCATTTTTACAGCACCTTCCTTGTGCTTTACAAATATTAGTTAATTAAACTTCAGAGTGTTTGTGAGGTAGGTAAATTCTTTTACCTCCATATGACTGTAAGAACACTTACACACACAGAAAAAAGGCCAAACTCTGAAAATGTTAGAAATACCCAATAGCTATTTGATCACACCGTTACCCAGTTTCTATGCGCACTCTGATTAACTGCACTCTAATTGGGCTCCTAATATTTAAAAAAAGCCAATATTTCCTAACATTGAAATGAATGGGAACAGTGCATGTTTGAAAGTTTGGGTTGGTTTATACCTTATTTCAACTGGTTTGCCCATCCCTATTTGTTCTAGTTATAACAGAACATTTTAAAAATATTTCATCAGTTATCCTTATGTATGATGCAGAATTCAGTCATTCATTTTTTTCTGTATGATTAAAAGATGAATATTTATCAAATCAAATGACATGATATATTAATCAGAAAAGATGCTATCATATAAATTTAGTTTTTTATTTTGAAGGGTTTCAAATTCAAGTAAAACAAATTTCCCTGATTTGGAGCATGACATTATAAATTAAATACATTATTGTATGTATTATCTACATTCGTTTACATTATTTGTAAGATTTTAATTCCATCTGGAAAGAAGGGACACATCCTTCCCAGATGTGGAAGTTTAAAAAAAAATCCTCCTTCAAATTTAAAACAAAAGTACAGTGTGACATCACGCTTTAAAACTATCAAATTTCTGTCTTAGAGAACTCGATAATAGTACCTCAGTGTTTGCAATACTTAATGCAGGGAATATCTTATAAATACTGAGGTAACATTATCAATGGGAAAAATTAGAATGTTTGTATCATAGAATCATTGGGTTAGAATGGACTGCAAGGGTCATCTAGCCTAACGCCCTGCAAAGACACAGGATTTGTCACCACAGTAAATGATACTAATCAGTAGCTTGACTATTACTTTACAAGTACAGTGAATATTGGTTATTTTGTGAGGAATAGTAGAAAATGCCTTTTGCTGATGTGACCTTCTTTAAACTAATGTATGTTGATAGCAGTTAATGTGTTTTTATATATGAATATATGCAGCTGATATTCACGTGCAAATTTGCACAGAGATGTGATAAACTGCCTAGCCACTTCATATACCATATTTGTCATGCATCTTTGATTGCATCACCTGCACTGTGCCCACTAATTCAGCTCCACCAAGACTATTTCTAGTATTCCAAACATCAAGCAACTTCATAGCTTCATAGCATGGCTCCATTTAAAACTTGCTTTTTTGGTTAACAGAGTAGTGGTTAACAGAGAAGTTTCCCTTCAGCTAGGGAAGGGAAACTTCTAGAAGAATGGGCTGTGGCTGTAGCAGAGCTTTCTATCACAGGCATATGTGTGTTTAATCTTTCCCTGTATAGTTTGTAGTCTCATGATGCTATGGGATCCATCAGTGCTCCTGGAGTCCTGGGTAATAGCAATTAATGCCTTTTTTATCTAATGGGTGACCCAGAGGATGCAACCATTACTTTCTGAAGTGGTCCCTTGCACAAAGGACCCTGTCTTTGTAACCTCAAGTCTAGATTATTGCAATGTTTTTTAAATTTGGAAATAATCTTCAAAAGTATCTGCAAGCTTCAGGTAGTGCAAAATGAATGGAGGATTCCATCCCTCTCAATGGATGAGAACTATAATAAGTAAATGAAACCAGTGCTCTATGTTCAGCACTGGCAACCTGTTCACTTTTGAGAGCAGTTCCGGAGCTGAATAAAGTCTCTAAATGGCCTTTCTACCCAACTAGCTGAGATATCTTCTCCCACTGTATTTCATACAAGTGGTTGCAGTATGCTAGGTTACTCTTGCTGTCAGTTCCTGGAGTTAGCACATTCTCAGCTGGGGACTAACTTCTCTGGCCCCAGCATAACCTATATTTGCTTAGTTTCAGTACCTATTGGTTGGACTGTATTTTACACAGCCAGTGGGAGCCAGCACTATCTTACAGTATGAGACTATTTTCTTTTCATAATTTTTATTTCTGTTGTTATTATTTCAGAAGCCCAATGGCCATAGTGATGGGAACTATTTATAAATCTTTAAATAAAATAAATAGGTGCCAAATCTGAACCACCTTCTGCTTTTACGGCCTATTGCTAAAGCAAGGGATCCTGTTGTGGGTCTGCAGGAGGAAGTTGGCTTACAGGAAGAGGAAAGAATGGAATTATAATGATGGGAGGATTTTTTTGGCATGTTCTAGGTTGGGGAGAGAAAAATGGGAAGTAGAGGAAAAGGACAGAAAAAAACCAGGGATTATAATACAATATGAACCCACACACAGCCTTAAATATAACAGTGGTAACAGAATCATTTTAATGACAGTACTCCTGTTTATCTTTTCTGTATTTTTGCAAATGACAATTTAGTACAGATGTGGAACAAATTTGTAGAGTTAATGGTGTGGTTTTCCATCTTATTCCACTCCTCTACAGTACAATCAGCTGTCATGCTGTCATGCTTAACATTACAAATTCCTAACGTTATTGAAAACATGCAGCTGGTAGGGTTTTTTTTATTATTGTAAGTCAAAGATGGGAGGAAAAAGTAATGATACCAGCTAACCTAACTTCTGTGATTATTTGGGATACTGCACGTTCTCTCCCAAGAGTAGAAGATGAATTGAATAATACTTCATTTATTATGTTAATTAGCTGACTATTTTACTTCTCATTATTTTTATATCTACAACTCCACTAATCCAAGAACACTTTAAGACTTAAGGAACTTAGATAACAGACTTATGTTACCATTAGCAGGTATTTCTGAAAAGCCAGAGAAGAGAGAGATTAGAAGTTTGGAGCCTTCAAAAAAGGAAATAGATTTTCCCACTTACTAGTAAATCCAGTAAGTCTAACTTCAAATCCTAGTAAAAATAAAGATAATGCACGTTTTAAAAGAGAGGATATTATTGAACATCTAGGGTTAGGGGGTTTTATTTAAAAAAAAAATAGAGGCCCAAAGTCCACAAAATGTGCACACATGTACTTGTGTGTATTTAATATGATTGCACATGCAGTAGATGATTTCACACTTACTTATATTTTAATTAGACTTTTGATAGTGTTTCACAAAATATTACTCTTGACTTGGATATTAACATACCCACCCAGTGAAAACTGGTAGGAGAATGATGTATTATCCTTCTAATGACTCTTCAGGCCACAGATTATGTCTTGTTGCATGGCGTTCTTGCTGTTAGTTCTATTTTTTAATGTATTCTTTAATTATTTAGAAGGTATAACAACTTCATTTTACTAAAATTCAAAGATCATTCTTAGTTGGGAGGTGCTGAATACCAGCAAGGGTAGGGAAATAATAGGAGTAAAAAAAGGCAACTAGAAGGAAAACATTAACAAAATATAACAAAATGAGACTTGGCTTTGAAACTACAATAATGGAACAATAGATTGAAACAAGATATTTGTTGGGAGGGATAAAACCTGGAGACAGCTGTGGGTAAGAGAAGATAGCAAATTAAGTTACATTTTTGATGTGATATTGCAGGGACAATGGCCAAAACAATTTGGGGCTACATTATCAAAGGCAACGGTTTCTTGTTGTATAGTTTGAGGCTGATCACACCAGAAATTAATAGCGGTATTTATTATAAATATTTCATTCAGTTGTGGGCACCTCATCAGCTAGACAAACTGGAAGGAATTCAGTGCACAGGAACAAAATTGAAGAAGTTTAAAGATTGATTTTTATAAGGATGTTTTAAGGGCTCTCTTGGGTAGTGGAATGGTCTCTCAAAGTACATCTGCATTAAAGGTAGTGTGTAGACATATCAGTATGAATATAAATATCAATGTGGTGAGGCACAGCTTAGGTGAGTAGAATAGAGTACCCTACATACCTGAACCCTAGGGTATATACCCTACACAGCTCTCTACATGTCCAAGCAGTACCTCTCACATCTACACTGCTATTTTTAGCAGTGTGTTGTCCCGCTGCCTCCCCACTGCTGCAGACTTTCCCCACTGTTTTTCCCTGGTGTACTGAAAGGCTACAGTAGCTCAGAAAGTTTCCCTGCTGCCTACCCACTTGGAGCCTTTCACTGCCACACGTAGCTACACACTACAGTGACAAGTGTGGAAGCAGCCTGCTTTCACTGTGGCGCGTAGCTGCACGTGTAATGCCAGTACTCTACATGCCACCATAAGTATAGAGAAAGCAGCAGTGTTTGTGGTGCATGCCACAATGTTTGGGATATCTGAATATTTTTTACCATTCTGTTTATAAGAGTGCGGTTTGGGTTTTTTCATTTATTTTCTTCTTTATTTAAGTTTTTCATTTAGTAGAGAGCAAACTCTTCTTGAGGATGTTAATTTCATTTATGATATTGATCTTTGACATTTTTACATTGTTTGGGATATTGATCTACTTTTCCCATAGGGTGAACTTGTGTCCCTATGTAATTTCCTGTACTTAACATGAAACTCCGTTCCACTCACCACCAAACTACTTTCCTATCTGGCACTAACAATTTTGAAAACTTCATGTTGTGGTGTTAGTTTCTTTTTTCTCATATTACTTCTTTCTGACAGATATATGTAGGGCATTGGGAAAGGTAGATAGATCATGTCATTTTTGATCTAGAACTGTTCGTGCACCAATCTATTAGCTGATTTGATTGTAAACCCTAAGGAATCTTTCGGTCAGCTGATCTATAGTATGTCCTAACTTTACTCAAGTTTCAATGAAAGGTCAGTGCTAAAAATATCTCTTTTTTTTAAGACAGAGAGAAAATAAGTCATCATCCTCCTCTGCTGTTTTACTTTGTGATGCTATATAGTGCTTTTTCAAAGCACTGATGTATTTGTATATGACCTTCTTCTTGAAATTTCTTTAAGAGATATGAATTTGGATGTTGAAACAAGAGTATATATCTTCAAAATGATAAGATAGAAGTCTACTATAGTTGAATGGGGAAAAAATAGAAAGAGCAAACCCATTCAATTAAAAATCCTAACCTAGTGGTTTTATGCAATGCAAAGTTAATGGGATGACTTGAATTCCATAAAATAGTACTTTTTTTTATAATCTGAAATGGCTCATGGATTTCGTACGAACTTACCTAATGTTTCAGGAGCATTACCTCTATCGAGATGTAACCACAATGTGTATCAGGACAGATAAAATACTATAGGTCACTGATTCATGTGGATCAGTTGAAAAATGCATAGATTTAAACTATATACTTTTACTGATCTTCCAACCGCTAAATTTATGGACAGAAGTGAAGAGTTCATTATGACAAAGAAGTTAGGGGAAAAAGTTGGTCACTGCAATTTTCTTTTCATTGTGTCCTCTAAAGGTACATGATATTATATGTAACTGATTACTACAAAATACTAAATTGCTAATGGGGTTACTAGGATCCCATAAATACTATTTACCCTCCCCTCCACTTTTGTATAGTTTTACTCTCACAAACTCACCTCCTTTTCTTTATTATTTATAATCAGCTACTAGAGATTTTCCCATTTAGGTATTGTCTGAACTGATCCTGACTTCTCCCAGGATATAGAGTGCAGGTCCTTGGAGACTTCAAGTTCAGATTAAATAGTGCCTCTGATGACATTACTTACCTTACTCTATGAATTTTTCATCTCTCTCTCTCTCTCTCTCTCTTTGGTTCATTCCTTCAGGTTGAAGGGGTTATATGCTTTATTACTATATTTGGACTTTCTCATTTTGACTTTGATTACCACAGTGATTCTAATTCGTGAAAAAATTCTTTCCTCAGTTCCAGTCACTTTTGCTGTTGACACTCATCAGAGTGGCATGATATTTGTAGCTCTTTCTGCCTTTTTCCTTTATTATCCAATAGTGAACTACAGTTGAATATTATGGCTATAGCATTTTTAGTTAACATTAACTGTTTATAGTAACAACATTATATTTGTATGATGTTATCGGCGGTCCATTATCCTTTTGGTACAACTGGAATCTTTAATACATGTGTGCAGCTGGTTGTAAGGGATTGGAGATGATTTGTTCTTAAAATTAATGGTCAGCTATGGAAGCAGTACATTTTATATTCAATCTGTGGCTTTAGCTAAGTTGCAGTAATGTTCCAAAATTAGTGCTGTAAGCAGAAATCCTACAGCTGTTATTTTTAAAATTGATTCTATTCTAAATCCTAACAGTACTCAATGTCACCTGGTGGCCTTTCAGAGGCTTATGATGCTTTCCAGCTATCTGAGCAGATACCATAAAACAAACTTGAATCTCTAATTAACACTTAAACATGGCTACTGCAATGTTTACTTGTGCTCCTAACAAAGTCCTGATGTGTGCAGAATGAAGAGTGGATAAGATAACTATAGAAGATAAAATGAGGGTGATTCAGATACTCTTGAATACATAGCCAGTAAGACTTGCATGTAAGTCCTTATGTAACTCATGCTTCTGTCACTGTTCCTTTTAAACAGTAATAGTCAATATTCCCAAACTCTTCAGTTAGTTCAGCCAGACCCAGAGGGAGACAGCCATAGCAGAAGGAAGGGGAGGATCTCTTCCCTGAGGCCTGATACTCACAGGCCTGCTTTACTAGTTGCCTCAAGAAGATAACCACAAGGAGAGGGACACCAGCCTATTAAAAAACCTGGGCACTTGCTCCTAGTTCAGCTCAGGATGGTGTGTTGATATTAATGCCAAATCAGTAGTGTTTGTTTTAAATGTATAGGAATTGTGGTCTGTGTACCATTTGGTACTAAATAAATCTATACGTTTGATACTAATTTTGTTGTTATTTGCATAGTATTTGCTTATTGATGTAATAAGATTTGTGTTTAGATTTATGAGAAGTCTTAGTTAATTGTCCTCTTATAAACCTAAAGATTTTTTTTTTTAGTTGAGCAACTTTACATTGTGGTATCTTTATTCCAAACTGGAGCAACCAAGGGATGGGATATCCACATCTATTCAAATTGCATATTTACCTATGTATTGTTATCCCCAGGTGGGAGTTCTGCTGTCAAAGCAGACTGAACCCGCTCACTGTTCCTGCCGTAAAATGGAATGATAGTTGTGTAATCAAAGTTTAGTGGGTTATACTTACTCTTGTTAGAATGAACTTTTCTGTTATTTTAGTACTTGGATATTTCATGCAAATTATTAATACTGGCAATTGGGTTTGAATAAAAAAGCTGTTGCCCAATCTCCAGAGAGTTAAATGTGTTTAATAAATTAATTCCACTTCAGAAGAAAACTGTGATACTGTTGATGACCCTACATATTTTTACCTTATTTCAATCTTCCTTAGGTAGGAGAAATAATGGGCAAGGATGTATAGAATAAGTGTCTTTTTCGGCATTCTAGTGCACTTTATTTCTGGAGCATAACTGCTCTTGGTTTATAACTAGTTTCCTGTATTCTTACTCAGCATTCTAGTGAGCTGTGGAAGTCTTATTCACCTTTTGTAGTTTGAAATGTAGGGGAAAACAAGTTCTCTCTTGATCTTCATATTAAATATATGGTTGGATAATAATTTATAGAATTATTTATAGAATATTGCAAGATTAAAGACTATTCTCTCTATAGCTGACTTCATCTCACTTGTCCGTACCTTCTTTATTCACAAGATTGGCCACTCTAATCCTTTATTTCTGGGCATTCCAGATAGTTAGCTAAATCATCTGCAGATGGTCCTGAATGCTGTCATCAGAGCTATTACCAAGATTCACTTTATAGATCACATTTCTCCCATCTTACAATCTTGGGAGTATATTGATTGGAAGTAATATAGTACCATTTGGAAATGAATTGGTCCCATGCAGCAAATCTAAGTCTATCTACATGCAGTACCTGTTTAACATATATATATATATATATATATCTGCAATGTTTTTTTCAGTCTAAATGTTTGTTTGACAGTTGCAGCTTCTTTTGTTGATTTTGATAGTCTATTACCTCACCACAACATTTGTCCTCTTTGTATTTCCTCTTAAGTCCCTGAGTGTCTGGTGGTACTTAACTTCCATTCTTCCCTTTTGTTTTTCAGCCAGTTGCTGCTGTAATAATTTTGTGAACTGTTATAAGTTTACTTATCAGTGAAGACTTGATCTAAAATTAGAATTTGGTGAAGTTAGTGGGTTTGTACAAAATGCAAACAGAAGGAGAATATTCCAGTGTGTGATATTTTCATTATAGTACCAAAGATTCTCAATTAAGTTGGTTATGTTTTTGTAAAAATTCTACTAATGCCCTCACCACACTTTATGTGCGGGGTTGGGGGAGCGGAGAAGCATTGTCCAGCTTGCTTGGGTAGAGAGAATAGAACTTTTCAGGTGGGGGGGGGAGAGGCTCAGAGGCTGCTGCAAAAGGGGGAGTGGGTCAGTGTGGTGACAGTGACTCATCCTCAGGGACTGGAAGGGCTGGGAAGTTGAAAAGAGGCAACTCCAGCAGGTGATGCCTCTTTTCTTCAAAGCAGCACCCACTCTACCTCCCCTTGAGGTGGCAAAATACCAGGTTTGGTCAGGACCTGCTCTGGGCATCATGCTAGTCACTCCTTTAGAGGGGGACTGGGAAGGAATTTTTCCCTCCCCATCAGATTGGCCTAGGGGGAGCGTTTTTTCGTTGTTGTTTTTTTGCCTTCTCCACAGTGCGGGTGGTGTGTGTGTGCGTGGGGGGGGAAGGCTATGTTATGATGAGTAGGAAGGGAGTTAGGCTGTAATGTTGCAACTCATTATGTAAGTGTGGGGCGGCTGTCCAGTGCAGGTACTCCAGAGGGAAGGGATACAGAGACCAGATAAATGGCTTGGTAAAGGATTTTAAAAGGAGGTGTTTGTTAAAGGAGTGGAACTGGGGAGTGGGGTTCAGGGCTCCTGTGACTGGTATGCCAGGGAGCCAACCCCCCTTCCTTGTAGCCAGCCTTAACACTCCATCGGGGGGCGGGGGGGTGGTAAAGTCCCAGCAATGGCTTGGCTGGGAGACCTGGATGGAAAGAAGAGGGGGGCTGGAGGAAGCCCCTAGGTGAATATTGAAATGAAATGGAGTTACCTGCTCTGTACACTTTTATCTGCTGGTTAGTCCCAAACATCTAATAATAAAGTTGCGGCCTGATTTAAACCACATCAAATGTCTCCTGTCCTTCATTCGGTATAGCCAGACAATGTAACTCTTTGGACTTCATTTTCAGAAGGCCAGGTGCACCTACTTACACACAGTTACACACCAAATCTGTATGTGCCTTTACAACAACTATGTGTACCAAATCATGTTTTTAACTAACTAATTAGATGCATAAATTCCTGTTGGCATGCAAAACTATTTGATCTGCATGACAGTTATGGTAATTCCATGTACAGATTAAGTGGGAAACTCTTGAACAACTCTTTGCATATTAATTTCTCAAGATCATATTATGATAACTTGATAATACATTTGTGGTAAGTTTATACATAGCATTATTTCTGTAACATGTAAAATCAGGCCTCATCAGGTGACCCTCTTTATTAATAATGTTAACAAATGCTTTCCAGACATTTCCTTTTGGAGGAAAGGTAAACAGAAGTCATCTTTCAGAAAATACAAGTTGTTCTAAGGTGGCTGACGCTACATAATTATGCATGGTATTTTTCAGTTTTAGCATGAGTTTCTTTAAAAAATGTTACAATGATTCATGCTGAGAAATGTTTATGGTCAAATACCCATCAGGAAGAAGTTTGCAAACCTGTGCCATAAAGTTAAGGAGAAAACACTCCATACACACATACACACACATTTGCCTACAGCAAACTACCAAGTACTGAAGGATAACTGGTCTGTTTCTTGAAAAGGTTATTTCCTTAAATAGGTGATTCAGTGTGTTACAGTGTGTGGTTCAGCCTGATTTCATAATGTATTTTCCATCTGCCCAGGACCTCATCCAATGATGACCAGGAAAGCCATCTGATGGAAATGTTAGAAGGCTGTGTATAGCTGCCAGCCAGGCCGATGATGGCTCTGTATGCAGGATGTAGATTGTTGTACTTCAGGTCACCCTCTACTTCGTTGACCAGGGAGTTGATGAAGATTTATGGTCATGTTTTGCAGTGGCCCAGAAAATGTATTTCAGAGGTTTATGTTCTTGGACATCTCCTTGTTGTGTGCTTCTGTCTTTTTTGCCATTATATCAAAGACCTCTTCAGAAAACCAAGGTTTCTTTCATGACTGTCTGATGCAGATTATTCCAGAAGCAGAATGGAAGATAGAATTACAGATACCACTCTTTCCCTCTTTGTCTGGGAAGGTACTGAAGTTACATATGTTATCCTCAACAGCCTGTGAACTAAACCCCTGCTGAGGACTGTCCAGAGTTATGTGACCTGGTGAACCACACATCTGCAGACCCAGGGATGATCACTGATCTTCTAACACTCAAGGAAGTATGAAAGACCATTCAAATGTATGGAGCAGATGTGCTGCTGGACTTGGTATTCCTCCTGAGCTGCTCAAAGATGTCTTGGAAACTAGTGATCATTGACCTGCATAACTGTTCTTAAAAGCATGGATATCAGGCAGAGTACCAGCAGAAAGGAAAGATGGCATCATAGTGTCCCTATGCAATGGCAAAGTATCTCGCACCGACTGTGGCAACTACTGGCCTATCTCATTGTTATCAGTTCCTGGAAAGGTCTTTGCTCACATTTTTCTTGTTATGATGCAGCTGCTCCTTTACAGACATTGTTTTCCATAGTAATCAGGTTTTGCTGTTGGGCAGTTGACAATGGACTCTGCCCATACCCTCTGGCTTCTGGCTGAGCTGCATTGAGAATTTAAATTTCTGCTTCACATGGCATATATCTACATCAGAGCAGCTTTAAATTCAGTTGACAGGTCGTGCTTTGGCTTCCACTGAAAGGAGTTGGTGCTAAATCTGGTGACTAATCTTCACACTAGTACCTGTGTGAGAGTGTATGTTGGTCATGGCTTTCGCTAGATTTCTACACAATCTCAGTTGTGTGGGACAGCTGCATTCTTTCCCCAGCACTATTCTGTAGTGCTATCAGCTGGTTATTAGGACTTGCTGCTCTACGCGTAAAGAACAAGGTTGGTCAAGAAGTATTCATTAACTAAGACTTCACAGATAATGCTGCCCTGTGGAGGTGAAGTCAGAGAATTTCAACCCCACTCTCCAAGGTCTTTAAGATGCTGTATGCACCATGCAGTAGAACTTTTCATTGCAGAAGACCAAGATCCAGAACTTTGGAGCTGAGCCACCACAGCCCCCTGTGCAGGTCAGATTTAGTGCTGTGGAGAGCACTGATTAATTCATCTACCTGGGCTGCAAGCAAAGTATAAATAGTCATAACAAACAAGTTGTTCTTTGATGAGTAGGTCTTGCCGCCACCTGCATGAAGTCCATGTCTCACTTATGGACACAAAAACATATTTGTGCTGTGATAAAGTTCAGGATCTATCAAACTTCTGTAATACCTGTATTGCTATATGGGTCAGAAAACTGGACCCTCCTACAGACATACTTGGACCAGCTAGAGACATTCCGTATGCTTTGTCAGAACCAAATCCTGAATATTAAGTGGTTTGATTTTGTGTAAAATTTTATAATCTCATAGAGATCTGGCCTTCCTTCAGTCACCCATTATATTCAAAAGTGGTGTTGTGTGATTTTTGGCCATGTCACTAGGATGGACAAAAACACATCAGCACACCATGCCGTCAAACTCCGCATTGATGTGTGAAGGGAGACATACCTTGATGCTACCTGGCCCAGAGATTTGTGGATTCGTAGGATTGAGCCAAATCTGGGAACTTCACTACATAATGCCTGGTGTTATGCCACCACTGTGGTTACTCTGGCTGGCATAATGGTCCATAGTAGACTATGCCTGTTTGATAAATCTATTATGTGCCTCGTTTTGTACCTTAAATTAAACCTTTGGGTTCAGGTGACCTAAATTTCCTGATGATATGGGATGTTTATACAGTGACTTTTCTTTTATCATCATGTATAATGAGAGGAAACTTTATTCTTTGTGTCAATTGAGGTTCAATTTTTTTGTTGTTTTCTGCTCATGGATACATATCACCTCAAGTAGCAAAATAAATGCCCATAGCTTGAATAATGCAGAAAGCTTTTTTTAAACCTAATGACACTCCATGTACAGAAAGTCTAATGCACATAAAGACAAAAATAGGCTGGTATTGCACTGTAAACAGGTTGTGGGTTTGACATGTACTAGGATATGCATTAATTTCGGCATTCAGATCAACAGGATATGGAAAAGAGAGATGTGATCAATAGTGCAGTTTTGGGTAAGTTGATAGTAGTCTTTTGGAGGATGACCTGGTATGCCTAGGAAATCTTTTAAAGTTGTTGCAATAATTCAGTTGCAGCTCCTTTACATGTTAGATTTTCAAAATATGGACATATCTCTTATACCATCACCAAAAACTGGCAGTAATAACTAAATTCAGAGGATGCTGATCCAAGAATAGTCCTACTGAATAGCAAAGAGGAAGACGTATTTTTTGTGGCGATATTTTGTCTTGTAGCTACACAATAGCCTTAAATCCATCTGCCATTCTGGATGATTATTCTGACTGAGAGCATTCCAGAGGATGGGGATTTTCAAAAGCAACCAAGTGACTTAGAGTACACGTTTCATTGAAATGTCATGGGACTTGTGCTAGTAAGTCACCTAGACACTTTTGAAAATCCTGTCGTAGGGACATTACTTCTATGAATGATTCTGAATTCTTGCTCTTTGAGCTTTGTACATCACACTTGGCTGATACGTATCGTTCAATAGTAGTGCTTACACATACCATGTTCACTACTACCAATAGTGCATTTCTGTAATTTACTTCTTTTTGGAGGATTGAGGGAGGGGTTTACTTTAAAGATTTTTATGGAGTTTTTATTTATTTATTTTATACTTTAATGGAAAATAATCTCCTCCCCTTGTGCTTGGACTCTTGAGCAGAGAATGCTAATGTCTTGGCTGTTTTGCGACATGGATGAATGTCTGCTAGTTACTAGACTAAGGCAACTTAATTCATTTCTTACTTAAATCTAGGTCTCCGGAAGTAAAAGGCAAGTGCATTAACTCACTGAGACACAAACTGATAGAAGTAATACTTCTATAATGAGTAGGCACCAGATAAAACCCTAAGATAGATAAAAGTGTGGAAATTTGCAGTTGTACGACATATAACAACTGGTGTAGGTAAGTCCTTCTATGCATAGGTGCCATAAAAAGCTATTTTCTTTTGTGTCATGTTATGTCTGGGCATATGAGGATCTATAGTAGGTTTCTCTAACATCTCAATCCTGAGAGGTGCTGGGCCTCCTCCACTCACTAGTTGGATTTGAGGGTGCTCAGCACCTGATAGGAAATATTGAGCACCTGACTAGGTTGAGTGCTAACTGTATATTTCCTTTCTTTATCTGTTTGTTTCTTTCTGAGGCATAGTATTCAATCAGTATAGTTTCCCTCATAATGTTTTAAAAACTAGATCGTTCTTCAGTACTGGCCCAAATCACTGCAGGAGCACTATTACTGTAGAATACTATTACTATAGAATCACATGTAATTGTAGAATACTCCAATGTTTGCCAAAAATGGTTGGGTTTAAGAATTCTCTTATACAAGTTTATTACACTGGATACTTAACCAGATAAAGGGTCCAATCTTGCAAGGTGCAGAGTGTCTACAGACCAGCAGGAGTCGAAGATATACGCCAATCCCTATCACATACCACAACTATTATGCTATTTCTGAGTGGGAGGAAGGTATTAAATGCATGTGCTTACAGTGTATGAATTTAATGATAAGAGTAAAATAAATAGTTACAATTTAAAAGGCTCCTACAAAATTATTCTTTGTCAAATGGAGGATAGAAGCGGGAGATACTTTTTGTTGTTGTCACATCTGAAAAATGAAGAGCTAAAGATCTGGATTTAAGCCTTGAACTTTTAATTTTTCCTTGGTAGACAAAGTTCAGTAGATTAAAGCAATACCTTTTATTGGACCAACAAAGAGCAGTCAGACTTTGAGAACAGAAAGGTTGCTTCTTTAGTTTTCACTTTATTGATCTTGCCCACTGTTCCTTGCAGACCAGATCAGCTACAAATATTTTCTGAATGCCATGGATGATACCATTCTTCCTTTGAGATTTTAGATGTAATGTTTCTATTTGTGATCAGTGCTGAGGGAAGACATTGAAAACTGGACTAAAATGAGTAACATACTGAAAGGAGTATTTTCTTTACACTTCATATTTTGTAATTATATCAGGGAGATAAAGTCTTTTTAATAACGGACAGGTTAAATGGCAGTACAAGCAACTCTGATTTGTTACTCCTTAACATCCTAATAGCCATTTTAGTTTGCCTCATGAGCTAGATAGTACCACATTAGTGTCTGAGAGTGAAAACTGCCCCCATCAAAAACAAAGCACTGTACAACATTAAAAAGCACCCCAACTCCATCTCCCAAAATGTGGTCCCATATTTCTAACTATTTCATTTCACTAAGGATTATAATTCAAGCATTACTTACCATTTTTGGTATGTACTGTATATTAAGACTGCCTCTATAAAATGAATTAGAGAAAGAAAAATGTTGCAGGGAGTCTCATTCTCCTGTGTTGCTCTCTGTACAGCAGGAGGCAGGTATTGTGGCCAGAATTTTAAAAGCAGCTCCATTGGGGCACCAAAAATAGTGGTAAGATTTTCAGAAGAGCTTCTTTGAAAATATGGCCTTAAGCATCTCAATTGGAGTATGCTGATTTCTTTTGAAAATTTGGCCTCAACTGTGGGTGTTGACTGAGCACTTTGAAAATCTGGCCTCACGTGGCCTCCAGCACTCCAGAGGATGGAGGAGAAGGGAAAGGGTCTCGAGAACAGTCCACAATGCTTATCACGCCACAAGAATCAGGATATCTGAATAGCTGCTTAGTAACAAATACATTAGCATGGCTCAACACTGATTACACATCACTGTCTGGACTCTGTATACACTGGTTCTATTTTTTAAAAAATCATATCTTGGTGCATTGATTCAAAAATATCCTACATCAAAATTCACATTTTAGCAATTGTCAGCATTTAATATGTAAAGCATTAGTAATAAGAAAAATAAATTGTATTTCCTCTCTACTTTATGGATAGTATTGTCTAGAAAAATGAATGCATCCAGCTAATAATTGGGCTCATCAGCCGTGATAGTAAGTAAAACCCACATTACCTTTCGGTAGCTGAGGCCTGGTCCACACTAAAAAGGGGGTTCGAATTAGGGTACGCAAATTCAGCTACGTGAATAGCGTAGCTGAATTCGAAGTACCCTAATTTGAACTACTCACCCGTCCAGACGCAGCGGGGTCGAACTCCGCGGCTCCAAGGTCGACTCCGCCACCGTCGTTTGCAGTGGTGGAGTACCGGAGTCGACCGCGGCGCTTCCGGAGTTCGAACTATCGCGTCTAGATCAGACGCGATAGTTCGAACTCCGAGAAGTCGAACTCACCGCGTCGACCCAGACAGTAAGTGTGGACTAGCCCTGAGAAAGTCACAGTTGTGGTCCTGATTAACATTCTCTATTGCGGGTTTAAGGTTAATGTTTACTCATGCTAAACATACTGAACCCAATTCAGCCACCTTGCTCACTCTGAGTATTACTTGTTCAGTGTGACTACGTGAATGAGCAATATTCTGAACAATATTAGCAAGGGTAGTAAAATTAGGCTCTTAGCTATGTGATTTTGGGCATATAAAACCTTTGTTTGACCTGTAAACTTCTAAAGTGTTGTGTAGAATTTTAATATATATCTCCCAGTGACTTTAATTGGAGCAGTGCGGCTAAAATCTGTGCTCTGTTTTGGATTTTGGAAGTAAAAGTGCTGTATATCTGGAAAGGGGATGATATTGTTGAGTGTCAAAGACCCCATGATTGAAATATGCAGTTAAATTTGCGGGAAACAAAACCAATATTACAATATTTCTGAAAATAAAAAATTATGCACTCCGAATAATAAATATAAATTTTGGCATTACTTTATTTTAATGGCACATGAATTAAAACTGCATTACAATGAAATTGCTGCAGAACATCCACATTAAAATCAAATGAATTCATTATGACCAGCACAGTTACAATGAATACTAAATGAATTAATAATAATGAACCACTTAAAGTGTTATCTAATTGTTTTATTTCATTTTTATGTGTATTTTTGTCCAAATTTACTGTTGGGTTAATAGAGACTGACATTCAGTAATTCATTTCCCCACTGAGTATTGGTAAATGTTAAGGTACCTTCATGCCACATCCCATAGAGTCTGTTTATATTCAGCACTGCCCAGCTCTCCTCACCTATTGCCCCAGACCTTTTGAATGTTCATGCATAATGACCACCCAAGATGAATTAAAGGATTTAATAAGTCTTAACATGTCTGGTAGTAGTAATACTGGTTTTTTTGCACTGACAGTAAAACTTTCTTCTAAGAATCAAAAGCACTATACACAGGCGAATGGAGAAAATGAGGCACAGAGACAAAATTATTAGTCCATGATAATTCAGCAGTTTAGGGATGGAATCAGCTACAGAAACCAGTTCTGATTCTGTTTTCTTTTCTCTGGCCACTAGACCGGGCCACTACCCTGATATATGATTGTTTCATTATACAGTCTTGTGTCGTATTTATGGCCCATATCAGCACCTGTGATTAACACATACAGTATAATCTTACGCGACTCTATATCACAGCATTTTAAAACAAGTTAGAAATGGTGGATTTGAAGAAAATTTACCTGTTGTCAACAGGCCCCTAATGCTAGAACCTGTTTTTTATACACTTTTGATTACTTTTAGCCTTATATTGATATTAATACTGTATGTGTATTTAAAGGCCAGGAGGAGATGGGAAGGGCTCTTTGTGTAGTATCACATCCAGTATCATTGATGAAGGTAGATTTCTCATCTAAGTAGTTGCAAAGTGTTCTCCTTTGAGTTATCACATTACCGGTTCTTTCCCTGACCTGTTCCAGCAGTATGATATGAAGAAGTGAGAAATGCCACCTGCCCAAGAATTTCAACCTACTGCAAAGGTTGTTTCAATCAGCTTCTATGATGAATTCATTACATAGTAGCATATTCAATTTCCATCAATAGCTGGTCAGCACTTTAACTCATATTTGGCTTATATTGCACAAAAGTGTTAATGCAGAATTGTTTATGGTTTATATTTATGTACTGTTCTGTTTAACTTCTCCCACTCCCTTCCCACATCCCATAAGTGATCTCTCTTGATAAAGAAGTGGTCATTTTGAAGTATATTTGATAAAAATAAGGGTTGCTCAATCTCAAAGGGTTCCCGCTTAAAGCTTTTCTTTTGGAGATCTGAAAATGTTTGGTACCATCTGTGCCTCAATTTCCTTTTTCTCTGAATTTTTTGTTGTTGAATACAGGTGGCAGGCATGCCAACCTGTTTCAGTTTTGTTCTCCCTGCTTCTCCCCACCGCTGCCAAAATGGGACATACTGTGAGTACTGTAACAGAAACAATTACAAGGAGTAATGGTCTCAAGTTGCAGAGGGGGAGGTTTAGGTTGGACATTAGGAAAAACTTTTTCACTAGTAGGGTGGTGAAGAACTGGAATGGGTTACCTAGGGAGGTAGTGGATTCTCCTTCCTTAGAGGTTTTTAAGGTCAGGCTTGACAAAGCCCTGGCTGGGATGATTTAGTTGGGTTTGGTCCTGCTTTGAGCAGGGGGTTGGACTAGATGACCTCCTGAGGTCCCTTCCAACCCTGAGATTCTATGATTCTATGAATCCTTCCAGCATTTCTACCATAAGCACTTTATTTTATCCCTCCATCTTCCATTAGCATAACTATTAGAATCCCCTTTGTATTATTCTTCACATGAAAACCTACAAGGAAGTTTGTGGCATATTAGATGAAAGCAGAGGTACGGGCAGACTACACAGGTGCAGCTTTACAGTGCAGAAGCTGGGCGGGAGCCCAAGTTTTTCCCTGGCTAGGAACAATAATGTTTTCTGAAATAACAGTTTTCCCTTTTCACTAACCTCAAAGTGATGAAACATTACCAACAGTAGGGAAAGGAAAGTTGACCATAGAAAAGGTGTATTTCCTAATGCATTAAGCCACTTACTTATACTCACACTCCAAGTGCTTCATTTGCATCTGAAAAAAAGCAGACATTTCAATTGTTCTGCCTGGTGGTAAATTTAAAGTATGAACATCTATTAATTTCAAAGGAAGCAGTTGGCCAAGAAAAGTATAGAATTAGTTCAGAAAATTAGGAAAAGCATGTGGAAACAAACAAAGACACCCCCCCCACACACACACACATATGTAATGGATTTTAAAAGTCAGACAGGTTTTCTAGATTTCCCTCCACCCACCCACCAAGGTCAAAATTTAAAAAAAAAAAAAAGCTTAAAGTTAGGCTCCTAAATCTATAGTTAGGCACTTGCCTGATTTTCAGAAGTGCTGAACTAACAGGTCTGACTTCAATATGGATTTGGCATAACATTTTCAAAAGCAACCTACTGACCAAATCCCCTTGACTTTCAAGGTAACGTAAGCACTTTTGAAAATTTTACCCCAAGAACCTAACTTTAGGCTCTTATTTTTGAAAATCTTGGCCCAAGTCCGTATTATCTAACAGCAAGTGGGATTTTATTTAAGTATTGACAGCTGTCATTCAGTTGTGTTTGAGCTATAAACAAATAGTAAGAGTATCAACTTGTGGTTGGCTGGTTAGGTTCATGCTGAAGAAGATGATTTTGAAAATGAATGACTTAGAGTGGTGAGAGGGCAGCCTGGATAATAATGAGACTGAGGTGTTCATCCATCACATACATATTCTGGGGGAAAGTAAGAAATAAGAGAGGCCTTGGTAAGCAGAGGGGGCCAGACAGCAGGCATCTGCTGGAACACCAGCAAAGCACTGCTGCAGCCAACAATCCAAACAGAGAACTCACTCACAAGAGGGAGGGCAGCTTTCAGGGAGAGAGAGCAAAAACACCAAAAGTGGTAAAGCTATTTCGAAACACTCCATGGTCCAGAGAGCCAAATCCTGCCCACCTTATTCATGTGAGTGGTTCCACGGAAGCTAGTGGGACCTGAGCAGGGTTTGAACCCCAGTGCTTTTATTTAATATTAATATTATCCTAGTGCCCAGAGGCCCCAATCAAGATCAGGCTCAGTGCAAGTGAAATGTGAATAAAATGCAAACTGGCCACAGCAGGGACCAAAAAAAATAGATACATCCCTGGTTGGTGTTGGGGGGGGGAACCCCTCTTTACTCATACAATCAACAAAGTACCACTGATTGACTTGGTTATGGACTGGGGCCAGCTTCTCAACTATGTGATTGGCCTGGTGGCAAAGGTGGGTCTTGAGAAGACATTTGAAGAGAGTAGTGGCCTCATCATGTTTCTTGTAATTAAAAGAGGGAAGGTGATAACAGTGCTGCAGAGAAGTGTGGATCCCTCCTGAGCTGGAGTAACAGTAAGAGATGTGCCAGATGAAGTCAAGCAAGAGAGTTCTCTCCTTCTCCTCCCAATTACATTTGCAAAGAGCTGGGGGAAACTATTACAGATTTGTAAAAATTCCCTCCAGATTTCTTTTTTCTATAAGGGGGCTTTTAATGCTACAACTGTTTTGCAATGTAAAACCTGTAATTAGCTATTTTGGATTTGCCTAAACTTGGGGGCACTTGACTTTAATTACCAATCAAATGTAATGCTGTATCTGCATTCATGCAATGTTAAGTACTAACTCACATGTGCAAACCTTCTTTCAGCCAAAGACAATCGAGGATTTTGTTTTTCTTTTCTCTGTCATGAACTAAACATAACTAATGCTTCAGAGAAAGTTTGAGTGGTTACAGTGTATTCCCTGCATCAGTTTGCCATTATTGTCAGGCAAAGCTGCTGGACCTATGCAGAAGGAAGTTGGGTTCATATTGAGTGACTAAATTGTATTCCTACTTTTGTGGCAGGGTTTTGGGGTAAAGTGCATTTGTTACCATTGGGATAGACTTGATCCAGGAAGACAAGTAGTCATCATGAGGATGTTAGTGCAGTAAAACTGCAATAGGTACCATGTCTTTATTCTGTGTCTGTACAATGCCTAGCACAATAGGTCTCTGGTGCTGATTTGGGGTCTTTAGGTACTACTGGAATACAAATAATAAATGACCAGAAACTATCTAGCTTCACAAGCCAGGATAGCTACTTTTGCCTGCTAGAGACTGGAGAAGAACCAGCCAGACAGCTCCCTTAAGTTGAGAATGTGGCCGACATTTCTGCAAGTTCACAGAGGGAAATGCATGGAGCTTCTCCTTCCACTCTGCTGGCTACCTGCATAGGAGCCAGCTAACAGCCTTTAGTCTTATGAACATGGGAACTGCTCCCTGCTTATATTTTATCTCCCTGGGGATAAAGCTGCCTCCCAAACAAGACAAGGAAGAGCAGGACGGCGGCAGAATCACGGCCCTGTCCTTGCTTATGTGCTGACCATTGGATCAGGCTAGTTGCAAAGGGGAGTGCATAATGTACCTCTCTAGAGCCAGTTGCTCCATAATGTCTTGTTAGCTCTCTCTGGGGTGAATGGTTCTGTAACATCCCCAGGCAGGACTGTGCCTTGTGGCATAATTTGGCATTTCTGGAAGAGCGATGTTACAAGCTTTGTTTTTTTCCCAGTTTTTGTTGGGTTGCAGGAGAATTTGTACCCGCTGAAAGGGCAAGCATAAAAAGACATAAAGACACCAAATTAACGGGAAATAAATTACTATTATCTAATTCTATATAAGCTTATTTTGCTCATGCAGTCACTGACATCATGAATGCATCCAACTAGCATATGGAATTTTCTGTATGAATTAAAAATCAAATCCACAGTCTTTCTGAATTGTAATGAAATCATGTATTTTTGTCATGCATATGTTTGTCTTTATTTTGAACAAGGCTGGAGGCATCAGGTTTTAAATGGAGTTATTTTTAGTACCTTCTCACCAGTGGACAAAAATTGTTCTAGTGATCAGCTCTGTTTATTTGCACCAGATATGCTGGCAAAGTTTTTTTCTTTAAAATTTTTTAAAGCGAACATGTGCTATCGCAAATAATCTTCAGACATGAATAAAATATTAGGTTGGAAGAGTAATTAATATAAAAAGATGCAATGGAATAGAAAGGTGGCTTATATATCCCACAATTCATATGTCAATGTCAGTTATCATATTTCATTGGAAGACACTAAAGATTGAAAATCAAGCATGCTAATTAATTAGTCTCATTCCCAGTTAACCTGAAGGTTGCATATAAAAAGAAATCAGGTTGACTGTGTGAGCAAGAAGAATGAGTAGTTCAGTTAAAAGATCAAGAGAGGAAGAAGACAGAAAGAAAAAAGAGGAAAGAAATGTGTCACTATAAAGTACCTCACTGATTCAGGAGAGTTATCTGCTGTATACTCACACCTACCCAATAGTGACATTCACATAACCTACATAAAACCAGAATAATTTGGCTTTATGTGGGTGCAGTGCATGGAGTTTGGGTGATTAAATTCACTTCCCAAAATCTGGAACTACATCCTGAGGGGGAAGTATACTCCCCCTCTGCCTCTGGCCATTACTCCAGTTTATGAGACAGAATAGCTGTCACAGCTCCTCTAGGCCACTAGATCCACTTAGCTCTCGAGGTTACCACATAATTGTGGATCCTATATTCCATCAACTGCTCACTACTCTGTGTGTCAAGATGAATGTCAACTGTAATATAAACAGAATCTAGAGTTGAGAAGCTTAGCATACACTAGACAGTTCCAGCTCACTGTCTAGGGGCAAGTTGTCCTGCATTATGCCAGCTCTTACTGGAGTTAACACCCTGATGCAGGGTTCTGGTGATGGAAAGTGTGCTCAAAGGGCAGCAGTGGCAGCACACTATCCCTCTGCAAGTGGGTCCCAACTAGCTACTCCTCCTGAAAGTGAGAAGTATTGCTCCAGGAGAGGCTACACACAGGACATCTATTAACACTCAGAGTAAAATATCTCAGGTGATCAAAAGGTGTGATTTGTGTGAGCAAGGTTGACTCAAGGTTATCAAGATCCAGAGCATTTTTGGCAGATCAAAATGAAGAGGATTGAGGTCTGACCCTATTCCCAGTGAAGATTGGAGCCTTATTGACAAGCCAATAAAGTAGTAAAAATAGTCCAATTTTAAGGGATGCTTGGGTTGCTATTGAATAATAGGTATTTCAGGGATATCTTCAAGAGATATTACCAAATGGTGCCTATCATCTGTAAAACTGTCTTAAACTCTTCTCCTAAACCAGTTGGTGACACTTCCAGCACCAGATGATGATGGATGTAATATGGCAAAATTTAAAGAGGTATATGGGCCTGAGCTGGTGAATTCTTACAGGTTTTTAGTTATATTGAAGACTGTTCTCATGAGAAAGGAATACTCACACGTGCAAGGAAGGGCTTACAACATCATGTACTGAATTCTGTAGCTCATATTAAGAATCATCCTATATCTGGTCTCAATTTAAGATTACACCTTTTAATTGACAGGTTAAAATGCTTGTATGTTAGAAAAGTGACTGTAAAATGACTCCTCCTTCCACAGGAGGTCTGCTCCCTTGGAATATTTAGAGTCATATGTACTTAAGGAAATATTTGTTCTCTTCACACCAGCAACACAACTGTTATTAAGTTTCAACTGTAGAATCATTCCTGGATGTACAACCAAGAGGAAATAAACAACCTCAATTTCAGATAACAAGTTTTTCTGTACTTGTGATTAGAAGAAACAATTTTTAGAAAAAAATGAAACATGGCAAATTTGCTTTGGAATTCAGTGACAAGCAATAAATATGGACCTGCCTGCCTATGCCATTTTTGCAGAGTCACTTTTAAGTACTATATATATTGTGACAGACCCAGACCAGTGGGGTACAGGAATCTGGTCGAGGGCAAATATACTGGTCACTGGATGAGTAGTTTTCTGTTCCCTGAGTGACCAGAGCAGGGGCTTCACTAGAGTAATCAGGAACCTGCTAGAACCAATTGAGGCAGACAGGCTGATTAGAACACCTGCAACCAATCAAGACAGGTTAATCAGGACACCTGGGGTTAAAAAGGAGCTCGCTTCAGTTTGTGGTGGGTGTGAGAGGAGCAGGGAGCAAGAGGTGCAAGGAGCGGAGAGTGAGAGGGTGTACTGCTGGAGGACTGAGGAGGAAGGTCCTGTGGTGAAGATAAAGAAAGTGTTTAGAGGAGGCCATGGGGAAGTAGCCCAGGGAGTTATAGCTGTCATGCAGCTGTTACAGGAGGCACTGTAGACAGCTGCAATCCACAGGGCCCTGGGCTGGAACCCGGAGTAGAGGGTGGGTCCGGGTTCCCTCCAAACCTGCCAACTTCTGATCAGACACAGGAGGAGTTGACCCAGACTGTGGGTTCCACCAGAGGGGAAGATCACTGAGGTGTGCAAATCTGCCAATAAACACAGGACTCACCAAGGTAGAGGAGGAACTTTGTCACAATATATATAGAAGCTCAAAGGCTTCAATCAGGATGTTGTAGTGGGCTCTATACAAACACATTGAAAGACATGGCCTTTGCCCGAGTTTACAGTCTCTTCCGTAATGGTACTTTCACTTATCTCTCAATCTTCATCCTTCCAAGGGATTTAATTTCATATTATCAAACTTGTTCTGTCATCAGTAAGGACTTAGACCAAGAAGTAGTTTCTAGAGATGAGGCTATACATTAGCAATGGGATTCTTCCATCCCATTCCAATAGATAAAGGTCAAATAGGAACTATTGCCTGGAAGTTTATACTGTGTATTTTCAATTTTATGTAGTACTTTATTTGATTTCTAAATGTAGTATTTTGCATGCAATGTTATCCAGGGAGGCTGCAGACTCATAGTTTTCCAACAATCTAAACTACCATTTTCAGACAGCAAACTTACTATATCAATTTGAATGTCTGCTCATATTCAGGGGAGAAATCCCAGTGCTGCAGAGCAGGGTGTTTCACCATAGCTGATCACTCAATACCCCTTTGGTACTACAATTCACATGTTTCTGGATAAGAGCACTATGGCCCTTTACCATCCACAGATGATCAGTACTGCCAGGCAGCTGAAAACTACATTCTGACAGAGTGAAACATTGATGGGAAAGAATCTAATATAGTAAGTAAATTCAGGATCCCATTGTAGCATCTGCTTCCTTGTCCACTTGATTGCAGATCCTGGACCAGGCTTAACAGGCTTCTTTCTGGCTCATTCCAAGTTGCCACAAGTATGCACCAGCTTGGCCTGGTTTTCTCTCTGTGCTGTGAGTCTTGGGGAGCTTCGTAGGCAATAGCTTGTGGTGGAAGAGTGCCCAACTGGACATCTGGAGCATGGTTTACAACACCTAGTCACCCTTCATACAGAGGCTATCCTCTGGTTATGGAACCTGAACATTGAACTCTGACATCTGCATTTGAGAGGAGAAGTCTGTCAGCACAATTAATTGCACTTTAATAATTGAATGAAAATCCAGTACTTAGTAACATCTAAACTACCTAAATAGAACCCGACATTGGTGGTTAGTGCAGAATTGTCCCCTTATTTGCAGGGACAAAATGGAAGGAAGACTTAAGACTGGAGTGAAAATATATATCAACTATACAATATCTGTACATGTATGGTATGGGTATAATGCAACATAAAGGCAGGACGCCCACCATTCTTTTCTCCACTGCTGGTTGTAAAAGGTGAACATCAAATGTGTATTATCAGTCATATCTTAAATCAGTAAGTCTGCTCATTGTTATTTTATAATCAGTGCCAACAAAGTAATGAGCTATGGAAACCATGAGTGCTTATTATGACACAATTACATTCAAATGCCATCTAGAAACAGATCCCTGTAGGCTCAGTAACTTCAACTACAGATAAGGACCTTAACCAAGAACAGCAAAGAGTCTTGTGGCACCTTATAGACTAACAGACGTTTGGGAGCATGAGCTTTCGTGGGTGAATACCCACTTCGTCAGATGCATGTAGTGGAAATTTCCTAACCAAGAACACTTTATCCTGATTCTTGTGAACTTCATCTACGAACTATCATAGCTATCATTTCTCAAAGAGTATAAATATCTTAACAAGTGTGAGTGACACTGATACTATCTCTCATCTGCTCCCTATTCTTTTGGCTTCTCTTCTTGCCACAGCCTGATGGCAACACAACTTAATAGACAATTTTTCTATTCTCCTTTATAGAGTCTGAGGGGGGAAGTGTAGTTCTAGAAGCTCTTTACTCTTCTGCACAACTTTTTAGAGACTCCAGGTTCTTTTCTCTCTTTGAGGCTATCTGTGAGAAATACAACCATCATCTTAACAAGCAAGATTTATTAAAAGCAGAAACAAAAGGGAATTAAAACAAGAGACAAATATGAATTAAAATAAAATAAACAGTTTGCTTAACATCCAGATGTGTACCTCTCATAAACTAAACTGTCTAAGGCATTTTCAGCTTAGTTACCAAGAAAAAAAGGAAAAGTGAATGGTTTATGTACATTGGAAGCAGTCCTCTTTCTCTCACCATGGTAGGCCACCTGTCAGCATCATGGTTTCTGGATCAGCATCAGTCAACCAGTGATGTAATAGCAATTCCCTTTGATGTCCAGAGATCTCTCTTATCAAGCATCACTCGGATCCATGCCTGCTGCACCTATTTTCCAAATGTGTCTACTGCAGTTATCTACACAATTAATGCAATCTGATTTCTCCAAGAGATTCAATGACCCTTTAGTGATTATCAGTATCCATCTTTCAAAGGCTTATTGACTTAGCCTTTCATAGACCATCCTTGCAGGTTATATCTAATTTCTGTCCTAAATAAATGTGTGATGAACAGTGAATTGTAGGCAAAAGTCCAAACCCTCTTTCACACTGGAACATGAATAGAGAGATGGCAGTGTCCCATTGTCCAGTGGCAGAAACTTTTATGATCCCACAAAAACACAATCTATGAGCAATTAGCTCAAAGCAGTTTAACATCTGATAGGTGGAGATTACTGTGTTCCAAGAGGTTTAACAATGGTATCTGCTTATAGTTTAGTGACTCTTCACTATTGATTAAATGTATTCTTATGCAAAGGGCCAGGACAAAGTCCTGTTCACCTTTTAAATTCACTTAAATTGCATGTTAAGAGACCTTAAGCAGTCTATAAGAGGAAGTCCAGTGCATTGAAGTATTATAGATGGAGTTTTACTCTCAGACTATTCATTGTAAGTGGGTTCCAGGAAACATTGCAAAGGGTCAGTAGAATTATCCAAGTGTGTTCTGCATCACAATGCACCTTTTCTCTTGTTCTTTATTTGTGTGATGACTTGGAGATCATAGGTTTCTATACCGCAATTATAAATCTGAGTACCTGGCCTGAACCAATACTAGTTATTGCGTGTCCTACCTCTCACAACTTCTGTTTCTCAAGATATCATATGAGCATTCTATAGAGAAATGGTGCCCTGCTTAACTGATTTTAAGTAGGAGACTATTTGTTTAATCATTCAGTGAGATAGTATAACCCCTTAGCATTCCAAAAAAGGTATCAGATGCTGTGGATTAGAAACAAGACACTTGGAGGAAAATTATACTGATCTTTAGATAATTTAATAGACAGACATCTCAGGAGTAAATTTACTGACTTTATGATCACTTGTGACATTTAAAGATGTTTTTTTTTGACAGTGTCTACTTGAGGCCATCTAACCACAATGATAATATGATCTGTATAGGATTAAAAAAAAACCGAGGAAAGAAATAATCAAGGGGACAAAACATACAAATAGAGTTTAAATGTATATTACTTACTCTTGGAAAATTTGCTAAGAGTTAGTATACATTAATTAGAAAAGGCCAAATACCGCTTGCTGTGTCCACATGTATCTCTTCCCACGAGACGTGGCTCAAGTCTTCTCTCTGGTGCATGCTAATCGGAGTGGCTTCTCCACCCCTCCTCACATGTTTTGGGTCTTGAGTTATTTATTTCAAATGCCTGGTGCCTCCACTCAAAGTGACTCCTCTCTGTGCTTGGGATACCAGGGATGTGGTCCCTTGGTAAAATAACTAATACTGCTACTCTAGTCACAAGGAATAAACCCCATAATACAAACCCAAATCAGTGAAATGTCACACTCAGAAAGAACAGTATAAGAGAGGGGAATTTATTGCAGACAGGAAACAAAGACTCTAGGCTTTTCAGAAAACCTTTGACAAGGTCCCTCACCAAAGGCTCTTAAGCAAAATAAGCAGTCATGGGATAATAGGGAAGGTCCTCTCATGGACTGGTAACTGATTAAAAGATAGGAAACAAAGGGTAGGAATAAATGGTCAGTTTTCAGAATGGAGAGAGGTAAATAGTGGTGTCCCCCAGGGATCTGTACTGGGCCCAGTCCTATCGGACATATTCATAAATGATCTGGAAAAAGGGGTAAACAGTGAGGGGGCAAAATTTGCAGATGATACAAAACTACTCCAGATAGTTAAGTTCCAGGCAGACTGCGAAGAGCTACAAAAAGATCTCATAAAACTGGGTGACTGGGCAACAAAATGGCAGATGAAATTTGACAAATGCAAAGTAATGCACATTGGAAAACAGAATCCTAACTATACATATCCAATGATGGAGTCTAGGTTAGCTGTTATCACTCGAAAGAGATCTTGGAGTCATTGTGGACAGTTCTCTGAAATCATCCACTCAATGTGCAGTGGCAGTCAAAAAAGTGAACAGAATGTTGGGAATCATCAAGAAAGGGATAGATAATAAGACAGAAAATATCATATTGCCTCTATATAAATCCATGGTACGCCCACACCTTGAATACTGCATGCAGATGTGATTGTCCCGTCCCAAAAAAAATATATTGGAATTGGAAAAGGTTCAGAAAAGGACAACAAAAATGATTAGGGGTATAAAATGGCTTCCAAATTGAGGAGAGATTAATAAGACTGGTAATCTTCAACTTGGAAAAGATAAAACTAAGGGGTTTATGATGGAGGTCTATAAAATTATGAGTGGTATAGAGAAAGTAAATAAAGAAGTGTTATTTACTCTCTCATAATGCAATAACCAGGGGCCACCAAATGAAATTAATAGGTAGCAGGTTTAAAACAAACACAAGAAAGTATTTTTTCACGCCTTGCCAGAGGGCGTTGTGAATGCCAATACTATAACAGGGTTCAAAAGGAAGCTTGATAGATTCATGGAAGATAGGTCCATCAATAGCTATTAGCCAGGATGGGCAGGAATGGTGTCCCTAGCCTCTGTTTGCCAGAAGCTGGGATTAGGGTACGGGCCCTCCCTCTCCATCATACCCCAGACCAGGTAATGGCAGGAGTATAAGAATCAGTAGGAGGTTTCCAACCAATACACACTGAATAAGAAATTCTGGTTCACTAACCAGGCCACTATCTATTTCCCAGGGGCTGTTTCCTACCATAGTTCCTGCTGCTGCTGCAGTCTGGCATCTCCGCTGTGACTCCCCAGTGACTCTGGATTATGGGGGGCCTCCACAGGTACCTTGGCATCTGCCTGGGTTGCAGTGTCTCCAGCTCCCACGGCCTTGGGCTTCAGCTGATCCTTGACTAGAGTTGACAGCGTACATCCTTCCTCCCTGGCAGTCACCAGCAACTGAGCTGAGTTGCTCCCTTTTATACGAGTGCAATTGGAGCATGTCCAGTAGAGTTGAGGGGGTGTAATTTCCTCAGCCCACAATGTAAAGTTCAACCCTGAGATTGGAGAAGGTGCAAGGGGACTGCACTGTAGCAGGAGCAATAAGAGGCATTTTAACAGACTCAGACAATTCCTTCCTGGGCTCAAGGGGCATTAATAATGCAACAGGAGCAACATGTACTCAATGAACTCCTAGGCTGGAGAAGGCATGGCCCCGCCTTGCCCTCACCCCACTTTCTTCTCTTTAAGGGAGGCATTTATCAATGGTGATGTCACCCTTATGCAGTGCTTGCACTCTCTGCAACATTGCAGCTGGCCTCTGCACAGTGCTGGGAGAGATACCATCTATTCTAGTCTATATAAATTCTTACACCGCTCTTCTCACTGTGGTGCGAACATTAAGCAATGTGACTAACTTCTGTCATGTGTTTGTTCTCTCCTGCTCCCTGTGCATACATGCATGAGGACAGCCACAGTCTGAGCCTTCATTTTATATTTATTTTTTCAAGTTTAGTTAATCTCTTCCTATACCTGCTGCAAGGCTCCTCTCTCTAAACCTCATCTCTCTATACTGTACTTTCATCCCTCACTCACCATGTCACATCTGAATTTAGTTTGCTCTTTTAAGCAGGGACACTCTATCTTGTGTGGCATGTTAGGACACAATCAAATAGTACAAAACAATAACAAAAGTGTTCATCTAAGTAAGAGACCAACTGCTCTGAATCAAGTATAGTGTCCGTGTAATCCACTGGTTAATGTGTGTTCTGGGTCCCCTTCTGTGTCTGGTCCAGAATTGATGAGAGTCTGTTACAGTCCTAACTACGGGCATAGTTCTTTAGCTCAAGTGATAGCAGCTCATGTTTCTAGCTCTAGAAGTCTGCAGTTCAGCCCTTCTGTGTGCCAAGATGGGTTAAGGCAGTATGTGTTGTGCAGGCTTTTCCACAAGAGTGCCATTGTACTTCAATCCAGCTCCTGACAAGGAAGAATCCTTATTTTCCAGCCAAGACTTCTCTTCAGCAGAAACTGTCAACCCTGAATTTTGACAAACTCTGTGGTTAGTTGATGTTCACAAAGGGGAATTAGAATGAAACCACCATATTCATTTTCACTTGTGATTAAGGCAAGAGTTGAACTCCTGTCTCCATTTTCATTATCGTTTGTATTCATTATGTTGCCTCAATCATTGGAACTGTTGTTGAAGTGAAACAATAATTGATAAAAGGGAAGAGAGGAGCCAAATTATTCAATGACAGAGGAACTTCCCTTTCCACTGCTAACTGTGATAACAATTAAAAATAGAATAATACTGAACTGTGCCCTCAACCAAATGGAAACTGAACATTTACATGAAAATAGACTAAAGAGAGCATGAGACAGAGATGGATTCATCAAAGGGATAACAAGTAGATATTTTTCACTTTTGAATTTTAATGTCAATCCAATTTCTTAGTTCTCTAGTTTTAATGAATAGTACTAGTGATAATTACTGAATTGCTGTGCACATACAATATGTAGATAATGCTATGATTTTATACTTATGAAGTACCATTTTGCTATAAATATCCACATTTGCTACTTGTCACTAGAATGCTTATGAAACTTTTAAAGTAGGTATATTCGGAAGGCAATGGGTAAAAATTCCACAGACAAAATATTTATTCCTTTCATCAGTCCAGCCCAGACCATGCTTCATATTAGATTCAGTAATTTTCAAGAGATCTAGTCTTGGATCAAAGATTTATTTCTTGCTTCTTTCCCTCCTCCCCCATCTACACATTTAAATGTGTACAGGAAATTCTTTGTCTGCTTATTATGTTGAAAGTCCCCAGAATTTTGTTAAAAGTGTTGTTTTATTTACTTTGTAGCACTTCTTTGCTATAACCATTAGCGAACTGTTGTTGGAGCAGAAGAGCTATGCTGTTTTTAATATAAATTATGGTAAATTATTAAGAAAAGCTGCTCAGAGGAAAACTACAGGCAATTCGAATAATATATATCCCTCCCATCAATTTCCTTGTAAAGAGAAGCTTTCAGAGTCCAGATTGTCTTAATCTTTCTAAACTAGAGGCCTGCTCTGGAAGAACAACATAGCCTCATGTGGTGAACAAAATGGGTGTGTGTCTGCTGTTAATTTGAACATGCAGAGTTGCTTAGCAGGTGAGTAGGAATTTCAGGGCCTGCTTAAGCTCTGGGTTAAATAAGCACAATTCCCAGTGAAGTCAGCAGGAGTTGTGCCCTACATATTTGCTGCAAGGTTGAATTTTGCTCTCAGTTTATCCTGACAAACATTTTAAATATGGGAAAACACCAACATCAGTGATTGTCAAGGAGCTTGCCATACCCTATGATGGGTCAGCAACCTTTGGCATGTTGCCCATCTGGGTAATCCGCTGGCGGGCCGTGAGACATTTTGTTTACGTTGACTGTCCACAGGCACGCCCCCCCCCCCCCCCAGCTCCCAGAGGCCGGGAATGGTGAACCATGGCCACTGGGAGCTGCGGGGGGCCATGCTTGTGGATGGTCAATGTAAACAAAATGTCTCATGGCCTGCCAGTGGATTACCCTGATCAGCCACTTGCTGAAGGTTGTCGACCCCTGCCCTATGAATTTTAAAATAACTTTATCAGTAACATGTATCTTTTTAGTGGTCTTTTCAAAAGTTTCAGGAATTGGACCATGGGTTAACCTTCATCCCCTTTCACGGGATAATATTTTACTTCACAAGCATATTGTTATGATAACTCATGAACTAGTGGCCCTCCAACTATGCTGTTTTAAAACATTGTGTGCACATTTACACAAGTCAGCAAAAAAAAGTTACAACTATATCCCAAACATGCTGCAATGTTATACAGTATTTTAGTAGTTCTATCTACATCTGTTTGCTTCTAAGGAGAGTATCTTGTATCGTAATAGTTAGCTTATGCTAATTATTAATGCACTGCAGTGATAGTGGTTGCTGCCTCTGTCTCCCTAAGGAAGAAGGGTTGGTCCCTTCAAATCCAGGCTTGTTGGTAACCTCAGCACAGAGTGAACTGATGCTGCCTTACTTTGTCCAGGTATTGTGCTCAAAATACAGCAGTCTTAGGATATTCTTGAGGGGATTTTCTGTGTTGCACAAGTCAAAATGCTGAACAAATGGACACAATATTCTCTTCTGACCTTATAAAAATGATTTGCAATTCTGAAATTGAGTTGGCATGTGATGACAACGTATTACATGATAGTGACTTTGTGCCAGGTCATGTCGAGCGTTGCTCCAGGAAAGAGGACCATGTTTCTCTTGATTGTCTGAAAATTAACTTGATGACCAATGTGGAGCTCATGTTCGGCCCTGTTATAAGACTGGAAGAGAGAGTTAGGAATAACTTCTTCACCACTACTCAGCTTGCTGAAGAGCTGCTCAACAAAACCTTGGATTGTTCCAACCTAGGTCAACAAAACAAGCCAGTTATAACCCAGACAGATGCATTCATAGCTCAGCAGAGAAAATTGTCATTGGTGTACAGGTTTGCAGGGCCACTCATCCTGGTTTCCTATTTTCCAAAGAAGGGCATATTGGTAATAATGTGATCGATGATGCATCATGGCAAGGTTGTAGAAGGAGACAGAAAGAAACTTCACCCAATTCTCCACTACGATAATACTAAAACCTGTGTCAATAACATGGACCATCTTGCAAAAATGTACTTCTGTCGGCACAAGATAAATAGGCAGCCAATGGTTCTTTTTTCAATGTGCTTGATGTTGCTTTCATTGCAAGTTTCATTGTTTGGGTTAACAATAATTCTGCTTGGCACCACACATGATCAAGACAAAAAAGGCTCTTGTTCCTTGTCAGTCTAGGAGAACGACTTGTAGATGTTCATATAAAGAACAAAATCTTTGATATCCATTATCTCACTATGCCCATCAAAGCAGCACCCTCATTCCCTGGCTACCATTGAAAACCAGCTACCATAGGAGCACCTAGGAAGCTCAAGAGTTGACACTGCCATATTTGCCCAAGGTCAGCTGACTGGAAAAGCCACAAGCAATGTGGAGAGTGCAGTGAATTTGTATGCATTGACTGCTCCACATACATTCTGATGTGTGAAAATTGCATGTAGGCTCCCACTGAATGAGACTCCTGCTAGTTCTTTCAATGTGCTTGTTAAATAAATTTTTTTCACCCAAAACATTAAAGAAATATTCTTCGTTTATGAATGCATTTGGGAGACAAACTTCCCACAGTAGAGTTAATGTAAATTTATTCTTAAGGGCAATGTCTCTCGCTAGAATTTCAAACCAGTGGACTAAGAAATCTTTGTTTAAAGAAAAATGTGTTTCTCAGTTTTCAACAAGGAAGAATACCTCTTTTCCATTGCACCCTTTCTTCAGCAAACCACAGAATCCACAGATTATTGCAGGAGTATCAATTTGTGATGTAATTCATGCACAACTCTGAGGTGGATAAACCTGGGACTGAGTTTGTGTACTTTATTATATGGTTCTATAGGACTGATGCACTCCTTGGTTAGTTCTAGCCTTCCCTTTAGACTATACAGCATGCTGGAGAGGGAAAAGAAAGAGTTCTTTAATGCATGTATCTTTTGAAATGTGTTCAGGACCTTCCTACCTGCAAGACTTTCCTACCTTAGAGTCCAGTGCTATCATTCAAAAGTATGTCTTACTTTATTTTCATTACTACAAAAATCACCAGTATTTTCTGGGGCACCCTGCCGTCTGACTATCCTAGAATTGCTGATTTTTGCCCCTTACCCTAAATAAATGAACCAATGTAGGCCTGTTTATCAGGTGAACAACAGGGTTATGCTAAAAGCCTTTAAACAGTGTCCATTATCATCTTGACTCCTTTCGGGGGCAGAAAATATAAAGGTGCAATGGAATGCTGAAGCGCCGATCCCAAAGCAAACACATCATTCTGCCTGTTGAGCTTATGTGAGTGAATATGCAGCACAAATCTTGTGTTATGAGAGAGAGGATTACTACATATCTGAAGTGTGTGAATGAGTGTTGTACAGCAGCCACAACAGAGAACAAGTAGCCATTTTGTGTGACTGTTCACAGCTCATTTAACACCCCCGTCCATCTTTCTCTAATCATTTATATTAGAAAGTCATTTCAAATTAATCTAGTCCCTTTAACAGCAATCTCTGGACCACTGTGTACTTTTTGTGTATTTTGAAACTTCGGTCAATCAGAGTGGGGAAAACAAAACAAAACATAGGCCAGTTTTTGAACAAATACATTTGATTAGGTATTTTGCTATTGTAGGAGAAGCACAACTGAGTTTCAATAAAAGAAAATGATTTTTCTTCCCCTGTACAGCTAGAGAAAGAAATCACTCCCCTGACTATTTTTCCCTATTCTTTCCTCTTCAAGAAAATCACTCTTTAGTTACTCATTTCTTTTCCCCATGGTCAGGTTGGCTGCATCTCCAAACACTTGTAAGTACTGTATGTTCTGACATATCCTGAAGTCATGCATTAGCACCTTTTCATTCAGCAAAGGGTGAGAACAGATATCTTTTGGCAGCTGACAGCAGGGAACAGGCAGAAAGGAGGAAAAAGAAGCTGTAGGACTAGGACACTATGGTGGCCTAGTGGCGAGCATGGCTAATCTACCAGCTGTGAATAACCTCTTTTTTTAATCCCCTCCACCCAACAGATGTCTCTCTGTCATTGTCATGTCCTCAAGCTATCCTAATAAATGATTTGTGCATTACAAGTGAGTCACCAAGGTGGCAATTGAACCTCTTCACAGCTCAAAATTGTTGATGTGTGCACTGAGAGTGCAGTGGGTGTGGGGGGATGTGTGTGAGAGAGAAAGAGAGCAGGAGAGAAAGAGAATGAGAGAGAGATGAAAAAGAGGGAGGGAGAGGGAGAGAGGGAGGGAGAGGAGAAAGAGGGAAATGTCAAGGTTACCTTGTTTTGCCTGGAGAATCAAAAGAGAAGGCAAATTAACTGCTGGCTCTATTTGGTCTTTTGGATCTCCTAGAATGAGGCAGTGCCATCCTACTCAAGCAGATGTACATATCACTTTGAAAGATTAAAAAATGAAGAATGCAGTGATCTGTATTGTATATACGCTTTATTCTGTGGAAAGAATGTTAATAAATATACTGAGAGACTGCAAAGTTTGCCAATATAAATAATATGGCATTTCAAAGTCTGTCAGTAAATGTAATTGAATTTTTCAATGTAAAAATATAGTTCAGTTATAAATTGGAGTCATGCTTGACATTAGTTGAGCATTAGGAGATATTAATTAGATACTGCTCACTTCTTCTTTCTGATTTCTTTATATTAAATGAATTATCAGGAAAGAGGAATTTGCAACCATGCAATTTAGAGATTTTTATTCTGAAAACAAGCTGCCTGGTAATTTTTAGTGCAGGAATAAATGCCTTTTCAAAAACCTTGTCAGTGTGCTGTCTAAAACATGCCCTTCCCAATATGAACACAATATGGAAAAGCTAATCCATTATAATACTTTGTAATGATAATAAGGTACAGTGAACAAGTAGCCTAGGGAAAAGATGGTAGTAGTCACCTTTAAACAGAAAGAGAATAGCAAGTAATTGTACATTTTTACAGTGGGCTGATGACAACATTTTCTGTGACTTTGAACTTACTTTGGCTGTCACTGTTCTGGCAAACATTCTGCATATCAATCAGACAGTTATATTTCCTACATGACATTTGCAGCATAATGTATGAAATTTACTTATGTGATCCTTACATGTAGGAATCCTGTTTATATGTAAATATATTAGTCTCTGCAGCATGAGCTATATATGGAGTCTGCATTTAACCATTCTACCATCCACTGTGACCTCTATATATCTGGTGAATACAGGTTACATTTCTTTCTTGTTGCTGGACTGCTCTGCAGCACTTGATATTGTTAATCATATAATGTTTGCTTGCATCAGCTGAATACGGTTCCTGCCTTGCTGCTTATGGTATAACATTCCCTCTGGTTGAATGTTATTGTTGTAGACTCATAGAGCTGATTATTTTGGGTCTTCACTCTTTTTTCAATGCTATCCCAATTATTTGTGGAATCACCAAGGAATAACTTGGCACCAATATTGTTTTGTATTCACAGGATTCTTTGAGTGGTAGTGATATTTGCGTGCATGGTCCCTGGCATCACATGCAACTCTAATACATAGTGGTCAGTCCCTGTGTTCCCTGTGATGACAGCTCTCACCCTTGTGATATTAGCTTGCTAGTACAGGGGGTTGATGTCTGCCAACTTCTTAAAGTGAATGCTGATCAAACAAAGCTGTTGTTCATTTGTCTTTCTGAGTGGCACTTTTTTTTTATTTTTGTTTTTCTCTCTAGCTTTTAACTTTTTGGTAAAGCAGCCCAAGATGTTCTCAAGAAACACACAAACAATAGCTTGCTTTATAAAACATAAAATGATGGAAAGAAAGAGAGGGACGGATTGAGGGAGAGAGCTAAAATGGTGTCCTGGAGACAAAGATATAGTGATTTCAAAAGAGGAATGAATAATATCCTCTGAGAAACCTTGCAGAGGGCATCAGTCCAGTATTGGGGTGTCTTTATCTTGATTTAGGGCTAGATTGTGCCTGTGAGGCAAAGCCCTGCATTGGCTAGGTGGAGATGCACCACCCTCGTGGAACCCTGAAGGCAATCAGTAAGAGAGAATGCTACCTGCAGCTGTCCAGTGCACAGTAAAGTGCACAAACAGCTATATCCTGTCTGATCAGCTAGCTCTACTTGCTGGCAGATAGTAGGGATGGAGCTATAGCTCAGCCTTACTTTCTGTTCCCTTTGAGTCATGTCTCAGTAGCTGCCCTGAGTGCAGGGGCTCCAAATCTGGCTGGACTGTATGCAGGCCACAAAATGGGCAGGTGGGAGGGAGCTCTTTATTCCTCCTCATCATTGTATGCCTGCAGAGAGACTGGCCAAAGTCTAATCTCTGCAATGTAAACTCCTTGATGCAGGGCTTTGTCTTTCCATGTGTTTGTGCAGTGTCTACATATTGTGTTTGTTACTATAATATAACATATACTGGGCTGTAATGTGTTGATCTAATTCTGGTTGTTGCCCTTGATGTGTGGGTGCTGGGTGGTGGTTAGTGTCCTGTGACATACAGGCCAGATGATCTGGCGGTCCTTCCTGGCCTTAAATTCTATGGAATGAGCATCTCAGTTTGAAGGTTGAGAATGTTGCATCAGAGAGAGCGGCAGGGGCTAAGACGCTAAGTAATAAAGAACTTAAGGATAGACATTAACCCTATCAACAATATGAAGATAAAAAATAGTCCACGTGATCACAGTGGTGTAGGATCATTCAGAATAGAGGCAAATGCAAGGGAATGGACCAAAGCAGTAGCAGCACAGTGAATGATCCAGGAGAAATTGAACCAGAAAGAGAAATGATCCTTTGCAGTTGAAGGAAGCTGGTATGATGATGGTGAGTGACCCTAAAATGAATGTCACATGCATTAGCACAAGACAGTTTTTAGAGGCTCTTTGTAAAGTGCATTTGGATTGAGGCTATCCTACCACATTCCCTCTTTTCCCTCCCCAAATGGGAATAGGCTTCTTCCTCTTCAAAAACTTCCCAAAACTGTAACTTCTCATAAGCCTATTCCCTGAGACACTTCCATAAACCTAATTCTCCCTTTCCAGCCATGTCTTCTCAAATGGATCCACTTTCCATCCATCTCTCTGTGAACGTACCTCTCCCAGACAGCTGGCTATTCATGAACTTTTACAATCTTTTCTCTTCCTCTTTGTTTGATTAACATTTTATTTGATTATCAGGACATACAGTAAATGACACACAGGCACAAAGAATGGGTTAGCAGCAGCAGGTTGTTACTTTATTCATATAAATAACAAAGTACGGGTGGAGGTACAGAAATGCACTCCCATCCCATTAAAGCACAGGTAATATTTGGACCTAGTGCAGAGAAAAACAGTTGATCTAACAACAAGCCACCTAGATGGGTGAATTTCAGCAGTAATGTTACAAAACAAAAGTTTAGCATTGGAGACTGAGGCCTTGTCTACACTACAGGGGGAGATCGATCCAAGTTACACAACTTCAGCTACTGAGTGAGTAATGTAGCTGAAGTCGACATACTTAGATCTACTTACCACGGGGTCCATACTACGCTGTGTCGATGGGAGACACTCTCCCATTGACTCCCCTTGCACTTCTCGTTCAGGTGGAGTACAGGAGTCGACAGGAGAGCGATCTGCAGTCAATTTAGCAGGTGTTCACTAGACCCGCTAAATCAGGCCTGCACAACATATGGCCCGCGGAGCCTCACTGTGCGGCCCGCGGGGGGATTCTAAATCCCATGCACACAGCGCTCTGCGGGCAGCCCAGAGCCCTTTGAATCCCGGCCGCGGCATGGAGTCAAAGGGCTCTGGGCTGCCAGCAGCCGCGGGGAGCCCAGAGCCCTTTAAATCCCAGCCACAGCCGGGAAGCAAAGGGCTCTGGGCTGCCGGCTGCCGTGGGGAGCCCAGAGCCCTTTAAATCCCAACCGCAGCCGGGAGTCAAAGGGCTCTGGGCTGCCCGCAGAGATTCCCAGCCGTGGCTGGGATTTAAAGGGCTCAGAGCTCCACACGGCTGCGGGCACCCCAGAGCCCTTTGAATCCCGGCCCATGGCCGCTGATTGCCCCCTCTCCAGACCCCTGCCCCAACTGCCCCCCAGGACTCCCACCCCCTATCTACGCACCACTGGTCCTTGTCCCCTGATACCCCTCTCCTGGGACCCCTACCCCTAACTGCCACCCAGGACCCCACCCCCTATCTAAATGCTGCTGCTCCTTGTCCCCCGATTGCCTCCTCCCGAGACCCCCACCCCTAACTGCCCCTTGGGACCCCAGCCTCTATCTAAGCCTCCCTTCTCCTTGACCCCAACTGCCCCCTCCTGAGACCCCCCCCAACTTCCCCCCAGGACTCCAACCCCATTCCTGTCCCCTGATAAACCCCTGGGACTCCCATGCCTATCCAATTGCTGCCTGTCCCCTGACTGCCCCCCCCGAACCTCTGCCCCATCCAACCCCCCCTGCTCCCTGTCCCTTGACTGCCCCCCAGAACCTCCTACTCCTTCTCCAACCCCCAGCCCCCTTACCGTGCCACTCAGACCAGCATGTCTGGCTCTGCGCAGTGCCAGACACATTGCTGCCATGCTGCCCCGCAGAGCCCACAGCACCTGCCTTCCAGATTTGAACACCTCAAAATTCAGGAGTGCTCAAGCTCAGTTTGGGCAGCTGTTACTTCATTTCTCCCAAATCAAATATACTGATCCACTGTAACTTGCTGTAGAAAAAGTAGGATAAAATTGAGCAAGAAATGCTCATTAGGACTGAAATTGCTATTTTCAAGAGCCATTGCCTTTTTGTTTGTTTAAAAGGAAGACAGTCATATTGCATTGGCAAATTCCCCATAGAAAGGAAGAGTGGAACAAAAGAATAATAAAGGCACCTCAACTTTTCCTCATTTATGGAGGACAGTCTTATAATGTGCATCCAGATATTCTCCAATCACACAAGCTGAAAATTGTTCCACTTTACTGCAGATCTGTAACCATATGGGAACCAATCCTGTCTGTGTTTAGTGCACATCCAAAATTTCTGCTGAATGACCCACCCTGGGAGCGAGTTACCAGTGACCGAGGGCTGGGGCGGCAGGAGGTGTGGGGGGGCACTGGTGGGGGGGGGAGCCCAGGGCTGGGGCAGCAGCGGGGTGGGGGGAGGGAGGAAAGGGAGAAGCCCAGCGCTGGGGTGGCAGGGTGTGTGTGTGGGTGGGTGGGGGGAGAGCCTAGGACTGGGGCAGAGGGCAGCCAAATTTTTTTTTGCTTGGGGCAGCAAAAAACCTAGAGCCAGCCCTGCCGGGTTCCCCCAGCCGCCGGAGCCCCAGACTTTAATTTGACCCTGTGGGCTCCCAGCCACCTCTTTAGCTGGGAGCCCCTGGTTGATTTAAAATAAAGTATCACCTCCCCACCCCCAACCTTCCTTTTTGGCCCACAACTGTTTTGGTGGGGCGGTGCTGGGGAAGGAGGGTTTGTTTCCGCAGGGCTGGGCAGCCCTGGGGCGGGTGTTTCTGCGGGGCCGGGAGGTTTCGGCCCTCAGCTCTTTTCTTTAAGGTAATGTGGCCCTCGCCGCTTTACGAATTGTGCAGGCCTGCGCTAAATCAACTGCCAATGCATCAGTTGCCGCATGTCGATTCCCCGGTAAGTGTAGACAAGCCCAGAGTGTTTACAGAAGCTCCCTTGCTTTTGAAGATCCATTGCAGAGTCCAAAACCTCTCTCAAATGTTCTGGGTTTATATCTTTCTCATGAACTCTGGCATGTTCTGCTGCTTAATACGCACTAGCCTGCATTGTTCACATAAATGAGTATATGCGATTTAGACAGCATCAATATTTGTGGTAGAGAAAGATATTTGGACCCTGCCATAAACCTCTAAGGGCTGTGTGGGAACCTAGATTCTAGAGGAGGGCAGACTAAGACCTGATAGAGTGGAAGGCAACATATGTCATGGAGGTGAGAGGTCACACTGAGTGAGGCAAGGGACTGGCAGATGTTCTGAAGAGGAGAAAGGTAGTCTAAGCCCTTTATATAAACTAGAGAAAACCCAAGTACAAAATTAGCATTCCAATTTCAACCCACCCAGATTTTGGATTGATTCAGAGCCAAAGAGAATAGGGACCTGCTGCAGGATTTGAATCTGGATTCATGTTTGGATTAGGAACTTCCTTAAATTTGTGTAGTTCTGTTCTAAGGTTTGCTTCAGTTCATTACACAGACAAGTGCCAACTGCAAAATGCAGGCCTTTCACTAAACTGAATAGTTCCCTTGAAAGGTTGGGGTTTGGGTTCAGTTTGAGGAACAGTCATGGGAGTCATGATGCTTTTTTGTTAGTTTAACTGGTTCGCCCATCACTTACGCTAATTCAGAATAGGACAATCCTTACTGACACTTAAAGTTGCTTTACCCTGTAGGCACAAATAGACAGTGGGTGGCTTTGGCACCATGAAATATATCTGCTGGAATTTTTGCTGCAGATTCACAGTGACATAACAAATACAGATGCAATCACTTGGAATTTACATATTTTTGAAATGTATGAAAAGCAACATTATCTTACATTAGTGCTTTGAACACTAAAACTAAAAAAGTATTCTGCAACAGTTAGGGGGAATTATGATGTCCCTTGATGGCATTAGGTGTCTATATGTGTAATTCCCATTCATCCTTCTTTACCTCCTTTTACCTATTACTACAACCCACAAAACATATAATACACTGACTCTCCCTGCAAGGCCTGCCATAGCGGGTGTGCTGGGCATGGAGCATTGGTCAGGAGGACTTAGAGAAGGCAGGTGCTGCTCAGATTACAGAAGACACCTGATGGCTGCCTATGGCCTGCTCCACAATCCAGAGCAGCCCAGAATTCGTTGGTCACAGCAGCAAAAAGCAATATAGGGAATTTTAGGCAGCTCTGGACCATGCAGCAGCCTACAAGCAGGAGGCTCTGGCTGCTCTAATTTGTTCATAGAGCTGCCCTGAATGCCGATGCCATAAAGCTACCTTTGCTCCTCCTTCCCTCTGGAGGCACAGCACAAAATCTCAGCCAGTGTCTTCAGTTTGTAATCAAGCTGTCTCTTTGTTTTTTATTTTAAAGGCAAAAGCAACAAGATGTACGTATAACAAGTTCAAGTATTGATACAACATATGGTGATGGCTCTTGTCACTCACCCACCCTTATTTGTTTTTATCATTTGTTACATGAAGTCTCAATTGCACACAGTTAATGCAACAATTTACATGAGTAAGGACTACTTTCAGGGTACTATGATTGTAAATTCCTCAGGGGAAAAAGACATATTTTAGAAATCTATAAAGCTCTGTAACATACAGAACAACTCTGGTATGTGCTGGTTCCTGGAGAGGGACACTTTGTACCCTGTATTAATCCTAAATGTAGTGCGTTTTTCTAATTACTTCAAGGGGCTTAATCCTGGTTCCTGTGCACATGAGGTGCAATTCATCCCTATGCAGTGGGCCACTCAAAGCCTCCATATGCCCTTAAAATGGAGCTTAGTGTGACTTATGTGGTGCATCATTTATGTAAACCCTCTACTCAGGAATTTCACCTGAGTAAATGAGCTGTGCAGGATAGGGTAGCAGACAAGTTTGGGGAAATGGAATCCTCCACTCAGGCCATAGAGTTCTTATTAGAGGTTCTTAGTCTGTTGTAACTATTTTGCCTCTTTCACTATTTATTATGAGCAACGTTATGTGCAAGATTTAAATGTATGAAAAATATCATGACTGTGCCCTTATAAGGGCCTGAATTATACAAGCTACTTGGATGAGCTAAGATACTTCAATTTGCCATGTCAATGGTGGTACTCAGCACCTTGCAGAACTGGACCAAGTAGCACACTGATATCGTAATTTGTTAAATATTGGCTTTTAGAGGTATTTAAAAACAGTGAAAAGTTGTGAAATATTTCTATATGACTCATTTCCTACCTTAGGCCACCTTCACTGAAAATAGAGGAGTAAACAATGGACTGTGAGAAAATGAGATGTCATGGTGCTGACACACTTTCATAATTACTACTATCAACACCATGAATACTCATGGTTATTTTATATTGAGCCAGGAATTCTGATGGCCCTGTTTTCCAGTAACAGTCCTACAGTAATGTCTTGAAACCTGGGAAAATTTGGTAATACTGCTTTGCACCTATAAAGCCCTTCTCATGTGAAGATCTCAAAGCTCTTTAAATGGAAGGCTAAGTATTGCTATCCCTATTTTACCCAAAGGAAATGGATGCACAGAAGAGTTAAGTGGCTTGCGCTAGGTCATCCAGCAAACTAGTGGTATAGTACATAGAGCTCAGGAATGCCTGCCTCCTCCTCTAACCATTAGCCGTATATGTTCCTCTTGCATGCAATAGGATTTTCCTTTAGTTTAGTGATTATTTCTTTCATTTGTTTATACACCTTGCTGTTATGCTCATCACTAGCATGTCTGAGTAGATTCTGCTGAAATCAGTTCCAGTAAACCTGCCGTTGTTAAATATTCAAGGGCTATAACCTGTATTTGTGAATATACTTAAGCGTAACAGTTTACCATCTATATAATTATTTTATGAGCTTAGTTATACATTATAGATCCCTCAGCAATTTCCAGAACTAATTATGGTAGCATCCATATATCAGAGTTTTGGGGTAGCTCATTTCCCATAATTTCTGAAGACAACTCGAACATTTCTTTAAATGTAAAAGCAAGCTTTGCCCTGGAAACTAAACACTGATTAAAGCTACACTCTGCTCTTTTGTGGTGGTGGTTTTAATAAAATATTATCAGTGGTAAAATGTAAATAAAAAAACAAATTACTTCATTCATCATGTATTTTAAGCAGTTAAAATGAATGAACTCTCCTTTGAGAAAACATCTGACTAAGCAAAATAATGGTTATGCATTTGTGAAAATGTTTAATGAACTCGTTGGTTAAAATGCTGTTATTTTAGAGCCTATTACTATGTGTTTTAAATTAATTGAGGCTACATTTCTGAAAGACCTTTTTTCTTTCTGTCTCAATGTACCAAAAATAAGTGACTTTAGTAACATATGTGGGAGCAAATATCTTACACAGGCAGGAATGCTGGCTATACAGTCAAATGTAAGAGCCCACAAGTGGAGGAGTAGCTATTCATGAATCTTCTCTCCATAATCATTTGTCTAGTGTCAGTTCAAAGTCATGGAACTTGCCAAAGATCAAACACATTTTTTCTTTAAACAGTTCATATTGTAAATATTCTAGCTGGTATTCATTTTCTGTTTCTTCCTGTTCTGAAGCATACATATTTACTATGCTGCTAATGTTTGGGTTTATATCTTATAGGTTGAAGGAAAACGTACTGCTTGTCTGCAGAGTAAGATTATTTCAAATAATAATATGTAATCCTTTGGTACTGGGAGCTGGGATAAATTCAATTACATAAAAAAACCCGTAGAATGTGCAGAAAGCTGAAACATTTAACCTGAGCATAACACTAGATGCCAATCTAATTTGTCCTCTAGGTGAACTTTAAAACTTGGCCTGATTACGTAGTTTAGTAATATATCTTAATATGTTATATTTATGCTTCATTAATATTCACATAAAGTGCAAAATTTGTATACACTCTAATATCGGTGTAAATCAATCATTACATACATGCATGCTTTCTCCTCTTTTTTTATTGTTTTGGTTGCTTTAGTAATGTTATTTTACAAAGAATTTTAAGGTGTGATATCAATATTCAGTTTCGAAGTCAAAGTTCAAAAATAACTTAGGGTATGTTTTCACTGCTGTGTTAACTTGAGTTACCTACACTCGAGTTACATCCCCTCGAGTGAAGAGCCTAGCTCAAGTGAGAGCAGTCATACTGTGGAAAAACATGCAAGCTACATCTAAGGGTTGTGTTAGCAAGCTGATGAGCTGTAACTTATACCTCTTGAAGGGCCAGCCAACTTGAGTTAAAAGCACCACCACGCTAGAGTTAAGGGTGGTTTTGTGTGGACAGGATTTGAGTTCGGGGTAAGACTTGAGCTGCAACTCAAGGTAACTGCAGTGAAGCATGCCCTTAGGAGTCTATGGGTATGACTTCACTGCAGAGTTTACCAGGGTACTAAGTTTACCAGAGTTTACTAAGTTAGCCAAGCCCCAGATGCAAGCATCTATAGTACTAAGTTACATTTGAATCATGTGTATGTAGCTATGTCCACACGGGTGCTGCCATAACCTGGGTTAGGTGCTAAGATTTCTAAGGGCATCCTATGGTTCTTAGCCCTGCACTGAGCTATAGTGCTCTATAAATTGTCTTACAGTGTATTGTGGGAGAACTTGTTTGTCCTTCCTGGGCTCCTGTGTTGAATATTATGTATTCTCGTTGTCGTATTTAGGCCACCAACATAGAAAACTAAACCATTACCAACTTTGGATGCTCCTCACTGCTGTCTGTGACATCCATTCCAGCGGGTGCTAAGGTGTCAATCCAGCTCAAGACCATGATTTTTTCCAGCTATCATCACTATTAATACACCACCCATTTCTGCAACCAGAAACAGAAAGAGGGCAATGGAGGACTATCAGAGCCTGTGTTCTGTAACCTGGGTTTCAGCTTGTGTCCAAAATAGAAAATTTAGTACCTGTGTTAAAGTGAAACCTGAGCTGTAACCTATACCCCCAGCCATGCAAACAAGCTCAGGTTCAAAGCACATATAAACTCAGGGAAAATGTTTTTGCATGTGGACAGTCAGTAGAGGGGATTGGGCTGGTAACTCTGCAGTGAAGACGTATCCTGAGGCTTGAGACTTAAACTCCTAAGTGAACAGAGGGCAGGACAAGGGGCAATGGGTTCAAATTACAGCATAGCAGTTTTAGATTAAATCTCAGGAAAAACTTCCTAACTATAACAACAGTAGAGCAATGGAACAAAGTGCCTAGGGAAGTCATGGAAGCTCATTCACTGGAGGTTTTCAAAAAGAGGTTACATAGCCATCTGTCTTGGATGGTTTAGACCAGGGGTCTCAAACACACAGCCCATGGGCCGCATGCGCCCCGCGGGGCTCTTCTGTGCGGCCTGCCAAGCTCCCCCGCCCCCCCGCCTACCTCCAGGCCAGGGGTGGGCAAACTACAGCCTGTGGGCCAAATTCGGCCTGCGGGATTGCCCCCTATGGATCCGCGAGCCCCACACCACTCCCTTAAGTAGCTGGCAGCATGTCCCTTTGGGCCGGAGGGGAAAGGAGAGGAGGCAGAGGGCTCCTGAATTGCCTCTCTTCAAGGTATCGCCCCCCGCAGCTCCTATTGGCTGGGAACAGGGAACTGCGGCCAATGGGAGCTTCGTAGGAGGTACCTGGGGGAGCAGCAGCAGAGCCCTGTGCCCACCACTGCTCCCCAGGGGCCGTGGTTCCGGCTGCTTCCTGGAGCTGCATGGCACGGGGCCAGGAGCTTGCCCTGTCCCTATGTGCTCCACTGCCACCCTGGAGCTGCTCTAGGTATGCGGCGCTGGGCCGGAGCTCGCACCCCTCCTGCACCCAACTCCCTGCCCTGAGCCCCCTGCCACATCCCATCCCCCTCCTGCACCCCAACTCCCTGCCCTGAGCCCCCTGCCATACCCTGCACTCCCTGCCCTGAGCCACCTGCTGCACCCTGAACCCCAACCCCCTGCCACATCCCTCACCCCTCTTGCACCCCACACACCAACTTCCTGCCCTGAGCCCCCTGCTGCACCCTGCACACCTCCTGCACCCCATGGTGACAGGGAAGGGGCAGCTTTGGGGTGGGGACTTTGGGGAAGGAGGTGGAAAGGGGCAGGGAAGGTGTGGGAAGAGGTGGAGCAGGAATGAGGCTTCATGGAAGGGGTGGAGCGGGGGCAGGGCCGGGGCAGTGAGGGTGGGGGTGTCAGTGATGCGGCCCTCGGGCCAATGCACTAGACCTCATGTGGCCTTTGTGTCATTTGAGTTTGAGACCCCTGGTTTAGACCCAACAAATCCTGCATCTTGGCAAGTGGTTTTACTAGATGACCCTTGTGGTCCCTTCTAACCCTATGGTTCTATGATTCTATTATTCTAAGTGCCTAAATCACTTTTGAAAATAGGACATAGGCTCCAAAATCAGTTAGGTTTCATTGAAAATGTTACCCATAGTTTTGAGAAGAGTACAATGAGCCTGATTCTCCTCTTACTTAGAGTAGCCTGATTTGCAACAATGTAACACAATTATTTTAATGGAGTTACTCGTGATTTAGGGTCTGATCCAAAGTCCATTGAAATAACTGAAATCTTTTCAACTGGTGTTAGTGGGCTTTGGATCAAGCTTCTTATTACCTAAGTGTGGATGAAGGAAGAATCTGGTCCACATTTGTTTTCCAAATGCTCTCTCAGCAGCCATGTTACAGGGTAACCCGTTTGGATTCACTTACATTGAGGGATGTCATAAAGAGAAACATGATTGATACGGTCAAACATGATACTTCTCCGTGGGGAGTGTCAGCTGGAAAAAAGTTAATAAGGAAAAGCAGTATCACAACATATTAACATACAGCTTTTAAAAGAATGCAGCTCTGAAAACAGTCACATCTGTGATATTCAGCTGATATACAATAAAAAACAATGCTTGCAAATACTGGGGCTGGAAACTTCAAACTGAAACCCTATACTGCAAATGCAAATTCCTTGCAAATGAAAAAATGACGATCTTAATGAAAGAATGGGAGCCATTATCTATATCCTTTTAAATGGATCTCAATTCATTTATATACAGTATCTTATCATGTATATACAATGCTCAGTACTTTCCATTCTTTCATATTCATAAAGAGTGCCACTCACTGTAGTGGATAATATAGATAAAAGAACTATGCATGGATAACACTGGCAGAAGAGCTGTGCTAACTCTATAACCTTGAACCAAATATTCTATTGTTTATACTTTGCAGGCCAACATGCTTTACTATTGTTGCTTGCTTCTTGTCTCTCTAGTCTGCTACACACTGTTTCCAAGTACAATATAAAGCTACTAGACCTGCCATCTCGAGCTTGGATTGCTATAATGGAAATCAGTGCATTGTACATTGTCATTCTGGTGTATCAGGGTCCCTCTTTAATGTGTGATCTTTTAGGTAAACCTTATGATTTCCTTAAATACCTCTAAAACTAATAATGAAAGTCCACCCAGAAAATGGGCTTGGTTAAGAGGCAGTTAGAGTGCATATTGGGGTAAAAAGAAAAAAAACATATTCATATAGTGTGGTAAAACAACAATTAGAAACCCAGGAAATTCTGTGTTAAGGTTCAACTTGAAACTCAAACATTTGAAAGTATGGAAATACTTCAACTAGTCTGCAAGGAGGAAAATCTGGGATTGCAAGTGAGAGTCAAAGTCTGGAAGCTGGGGAGACAGGAGAAGCTCAGAAGAAGGGGAAAGCTCACCAGTGAGCTAGGAGGCTCCAGTTTCTCCCTGGCCAGGGAAGCCTATGTCATGTTTTGGGAGAGTGTGGTGGAGGCAGGCTGAGGAAAGAGGTGTCAGGACCCTCCACCTTCTGGATCCAATGACTTTTTTTACCGTAGAGAGAAGGGGTGTAAGGGCTGCAGCAGTAGTGGAGTAGCCCCACAGTCATTTCATGGCCTGTCCAGAGGATTCATTCCCTTGCTGGACCTCAGAGAGATTGCCATTGCACTTAGGCTATGTGCTGATATCCAGGATTTGGGCCTATTGGCAGAAACAAAGAGAAGCAAACCACTTAGGGAAGCATTCTGAGGAAGCCCTGTGCACTCCACCGCCATCCATAAAGGAGATGTGATCATACATCTTCCACCCTAAAGAGCATTTATTCTAACACTGGTGTGAGCAAACATCATGCATCCCAGCTGCCAGAACAGCACTTGAAGCCCCAGGAGCAGGAAGCTGCAAAAGTGGCTTGAAGCCACTTTTCCCTGTCATTTCCCCTTCCTCTGTACTTACTTGTCTAGTCAAAGACTCAGTATTTACTGTATGTGAAAACTGTTCACATTATTAGATCTTATTCAATGCATATTGATCCTAGAGGAAAATAAAATTAATTTGTTTCTACTTATGACCAACTCTGTATTATGTCATGGACTACACTGTAATCCACCTAAATGTAAAAATAGTTGCACCCTACAGCTCTCCCTGAATTTCCATGATTGTTTTACTGCTGCTCTGTACATTAACCTATATATTCTAGACAGAATTGTATAGCACAAATATGTGGTTATGTGGAAATAAACAATATCATTTGGTATTTCCTGTAGTAGTACCTTGATCTCTTGAACTCTCTTACTGTTCTTTTAATTTAAAACTTGGCATGAGTGGATGTTTCCTGTATTAAGTGTAGAGTGCAGGGGGATGAATGATATAGTATTTTAGTTTTAGATCGATATTAATGCCATGCATATGAAAATGGATATACTTGAATAGAACAAATAATATACTGATTTATTTGTCACATAATACTTAAGTAAATGTATGTTTCAATGGACAATAAGAGCTGATCTAGATTGCTTGAAGATGAAAACACTTAAGAAACAATCATATTTTGATTCCCATATGGATTATACTCAGACATCTCGATTTACTGGTCTTACCAAAATTGTCACTGGATCACAATCAGAAGCCAGAGGAATAGGGGTGGGAGAGAATTTACTTATAACTGACAGGAACAAAAGGTATTGTTTAATGAAGCCTCGAATATGCACTAGAGGTCATACAGGAAGAGCACTGCCTCAATCTTTGGAGTCATTTGCAATTAGGAAGAAAAGTAATTGAATTGGATTCCTGTGCTATCTCCTTCTTCCCTTTCTATCTCATACCCATGGACATTACCTATGACCCTGGATTAAATATTAATAAAATGCAGATTTTAAATATTAAAACTTTACATTCATGTTAATGAATACTGTCAATCTGTTGAGGCTCAACATATGGCTAATTTAAGAGTTAAGATCAGATGTTCAAAATTCTCTAGTATCTTTTTTTTTTTTTAAATCCACTATTCCACCGCAGAAGGAAGGTAAGACAGGTCAATATTTTCAGTGGTCCACAGAAAGCCATTTGTGCTATCTCTAGAGGCATTTTAATAATTAAGAAATGGTATTTCCACATCTGGGCTGGAATTACCGGTATTAATGATGCTCAGAGATAGACGATAATAATAATGATTTGCTTCATTCTTTCCCCCTTCAAAATGGAGCCAAATTAGTACTGCAAAAACTGCAGTCGGTCTAACTGGTTTTGATCCCCAGCGAATATTATGTACTTCAGGTCCATCTGTAAGGGAGGTGTATAATGGATGCAGTAAGATAAGGTCCCTAAATATTGCTGAAGAACACACCTCTGTAGCTCCGGGTGGAGAGAACTAGATCAATTTGATCTCCACTGGTGGTTGTTATCACTACTATTCAGCTGGGGAAACTGAGACTGAAAGAAAACTATTTTCTTCAAAATGAAAAAGGTGACTTTTTAAAGAGTTCAAAACAGATCTATTTCTTTATTTCTTTTTTAATCATGATTTCCCCCCCAAATTTCTTAAACAAATTTTAAAAAAAACCCTCCAAAATGAAAAATATTAAAATATTATCAAAGTGTTTCATTTACCCAACATTTCAGTTAATGAAACATTTCAATAACTGTTTTGATAATGTTTTCACTTTAAAATCTTAGAAAAAAAATAAAAAAGGCACTAAATCCTTTCACGAAAAACAAAATGTCAACAATGTAAATTGTTGTTGACCATTCCTAGGTCAGTCATACAAGTTTCTGGAAAATGGCCCTTTTAGAAAAATCTGGATGAGCTCTAGTTAAATGACTTGCCCAGTGCCCAATAGGGAGTCAGTGCCAGAAGTAGAGTTAGAATTCAGTAACAGGAGTTCCTATCCTTTAGTCGTCTGTACTCACAGGTCTACCCCACAGATCTTTTGCTAGAAATCCTTTACTAACATATTTTAAAGCTAGAATGTATATTTTACAGGAAGGTTTAGTAAGGGCAAGTCAAAGACAGCTCCATTAAAAAGCCTTGTGCATGGATTCAAACTTAAAATGCTGAAGATGTTAGGAGCCATTTTGCTTCAAAAATTCTAGGTGCCTTTTAACATCCAGCACAGGTCTCAGATGGTAGCACTCAGTTGAAATTGGCATGAGGGTGAGTTCTTCTAACTCCCACTTGCTGGCTGCCAGCTGTCTTTCTTCTGTTTCCATGGAAATGGAGGTTGGCTCAGCAAAAGCAAGACAAGTAAAACCTTTGGAACACTGGTGTCCAACCTTTACAGCTTGAGGGCCTAACATATTATTTCAAACAGTCAAGGGCCACAATCAATACTTTGGGGGTAGATTCTACACCCTGTGCACTGTTCAGCTCGCACAAAACAGACAGAAACTATCTGCATGTCCCCTGCTGGGGATTCTCCTGACATGGGGAAGCAGACATACATCTGGCATAACTAGGCCCTGTACCTTCTTCCTCATATCCTATAGTGTTGAGTGTGCATCAAAAGTGGGGAAGGCATGTGCATGCAGCACCAAATGTTTAAATTAAATAAAGCAGTGATATATGCTTTTCCCTTTTGGGGCATGGAATAGGGCATATTATGTAATAAGTCCCACTTTTGAGTTTATACAGGCTCTGAGAGTCCTACAGAGTCAGAACAAACATGATCTAGGATAGATATAACAAGTAATATCTATAGCAGTGGGATAGAAGAGAATGTTCCTCCCTATCTCAGCAGGGAGGTGGGGATGGGGATGAAGTTTGGTCAGACCATGAGAAGGATGCCTAGCCCCTAAAAGGGAGAAGAGAGAGCTTGTGCCCAGAGATTCTGGAGCCTAGCCCTACCTTGTGTTTCAAAGTGCACACTAAGTGTGCCTGTGGGGTGGGGGAAAGATTAAGGAATCTGATTTTCTCTCATGCCCCTCCTTCTTTCAATTTAAAGACCCCCCATACATCTAGGGGCTATTTTACAATGATGGCTGCCCCATCTTCCCTCCCTGTAGTTGAGGTATACTGGTATTGAGCTGCATTTCCAGGGCGCTGTGGATCTGAGCAATTGCCTGTTTTGCAGATCAGGACGGAATATTTCCTGTTGGGATATATTTGCAGGGGTCTTGGAGGGTTTTTCGCCTTTCTCACAGCATTATGGAGGCACAGTGTAGGTCAAGAGGAATTCTAATATTAGGAGGGTATATAGGAAAGTTTCATTTGTCACAACTTGTGACTGGGGTCCAGGGTAGATAAAAGCTAAGAGGGCCAACTTCCGGAGGTAAATGAGACCCTGAATTTGGTGGACCTTTTGGTACAAGAAGAAGGGGGGATCTAAAGCCTTTGCAGACTGAGATTCCCCCACTGGCCTGCCATGCAGGGAGAAAAGTGAGAAGATTTAGACGTTAGCTGAGTCATAGTGTTAGGCTGAAGAGGGTCTATCCTGAGTTATTGGTTATATTGTGGGATGTCTGTAACTGGATTAAATGCCTGGTCTGTGAAAGGGGTTGAGCGGATCGTGCCCCTCTCCATTGTGAAGTTGCTGGCGTGGCTTGGTGCTTAAATCCATTCCTGGGTCAGTCACTCACCTGTGTGTCTTGATCAACGAACAGGTTTGGGGATAACTGGGGAAGGAGACTGAACTCAAGAGAGTAGCAATGGGAGGAGACTAAGCCTGCAGTTGATCTGAGGGAATAGAAGAGAGACACTGAACTAAGAAGGTGAGGAGTCTGGGGAGTCTCTGAGGACCAGATGGCATATCTTTTTCTTCTTATGAGAAGTAGTCCCTTTTCTAAAAACCGTGATTACCTGTATATTTAAAGCATGCATGCTCTAAATGATAACTTCAGAATAATTTTGCAACCATTGACTTTTCTGCATCTCTCACAAACGGAGTAAGACCTACTCTGTATATCTTTAAAACAGAGGTTATAAGCCAACAAGAAAAGCCTTTTCTATCCAGCTAATCAAGTGCAGCAATTAAACACCAGGTTTCTTAAATGATATTCTATCACAGCCTTCATGTTTCCCATCACACTACATATGGTCCAATTGTTTACAGATTACAAAAAAACCACACCAACCCTATCCCTGCTCAGATGTTAAATCAAGATGTTTTCTTCACTTTCAAATGGTTGGCTGCCTGCCAAGTTTTACAATTAGTTATTCTGAGTTTAAAAAGATTTTTTTCCCCAAATTTCTCCTGTTTAGACATTAGGCTGTGATGGCCCATCAACATCAGTACCCACTGAAATGAACCCATTTCTTAGACATATGTTCTGCACCTATTGGAGAAATACTCTTGGGAAGATTATCTTTTTTGTTCACATACGATATGAGACTGAAAAATCAGGAGGGATTTTTTTCTAGACAAAAATAGGTAACATGACATCAAGGCGCAGCCACCTGCCAGTGACAAAGTTCCCCTTTGGTACCGTCTGGCAGTCAGAATTTCACAGTGCTAAACAGCAATGCAAAATGCAGCATGACTGCATGTAACAAAGGGCAAATGAATCTCTAAAGATTTAGGGCCTCATTCTGCCCTTGTACCAGTGAAAATTTGGAGGAACTGTGTCCTGGAGCGTTACAGTAAAGTTGTCTATTGACACTGACACTGCAACAAGCTCTCCTATGGGGGAAGAGAGTTCAATCCCAATTTCTGAGGCCAGTAGGGGCTGGAAGCACACAGGAAGTGATGTGCTCAGGCTCTGGGAGAAGGACATCTTTGCAGTTGCTATAACCCAGTATTTAATGGGCTCTAGAGTGAGCTGTGTCCAGCCCCTTCCCACTGGAAGGATGAGTTGTCCCAATCTGGTGCTGTTGGAGAGAGGGAAGGAGAACTAACACAATTTAAGAAAGAAAAATGTGCTACATCTAAAACTCATCAGAATTTTACTGTGTGTTGTATAACAGGAACGGAAACATTAACAAATCCTGCCTTATTTATGTCTGAGATTTTAGCTTCCTCGGATGTTAGAAGTTGTCTGATGCAAATTTTCTTTAGCTATTTGTTGCCAATTGTCTGGCAGAGGTTATTGCATATTAATCTCTGAGACCAAAACTGTATAGAATATTTAACAGGAGTAGAAGCATTTGTTCTGTTGAGGCTATGGAAAGATCCTGCCCTTATGGGTTCCTGAATATAATTCTTGCATGAGGCGGGTACAGTAGCTTTCAAATGTACAGTGTAATAAATAAAAACAATGACGTTGAGGAGAAGAATATGCTGCTTAGGATGTTATTTTGGAGATGATTCATAAACCCTTTTCTAATACTTCAGAACACCTCCAAACCTACATCTTTCGATTGTCTCCTCAAACCTGACAGCCACCCCTAGGCAAACTTAACAAATACTGACCTAAAAAATTTAAAGGAACTAACATGATACAAACCAGGAGAAAACAAGTAACTTTATGCTGTGCAAATTTCCCTCCCATTCCCATCCTTTTTTTCCGTTGTCCTATAACCCTGTGTTTTGTCGTGACTTATTTAACATAGGGCTGGATCCTTCAAACACTTTGCACGCAAGTCTGACTTTTACTCACATGAGTGGTCAGGTGAATGACTCTTTACATAATCACTGCTGGGTAAGTCTTACAGGTTTGGACCTCTAGAAATTAATCTACTCGAGACTGGGTCCATTGCCCAGACTCAAGTAGACTTTGTGCAGCTCAGCAGGAAGGGATGAAGCTGCCCCACTTGCAGCTCTTTGATCCTGAGGCCAATCAGAGACCAGTACCTGTTGTAAGAAAATTGAAGGAGGATGAACACTACACACGTTACTGGACTACAGTGTATTGCAATACCCTCAAATCAAAGGGCTCTGATGCTGTCATAGTAACCCCTTAAACAAAATTAATTGAGGACAGGCTTAAACAAGTATATGGAATTATGGATCAGTCCTGCTAAGTACTGAGAGCCGTTAATACACAATGTAGTCAAAGATAATTAAGGACACTGAAACTTGTGAAACTGGTTGCAATGACTGTGCTAATCTTAGCTAAACTGTTGTGTTGCTCTTTGAGAGAAGTCTTGACAAAGGAAGAATCTGGATTTGGCAATAGGTAATGACCATACATTGGATCATTTGGGGACCAGACCATAAAATGGCATTAATTATAGCCTTGGTAAATTGTCCTGCTCTGCTCTCTCTTGGCATCACAATGGACATAGTGTGTGCTAAGACCTGGCATACCCACTTGTTTGTTAAGTGCAGTAGTTAAAAATGAATTGGATGTTTTCTTTCTGGTTTTAGGAGTGGAAAGAACAGTGATATTTCAGAAAATGATTGCTATTTTAATCTTAACAGTTAGCAACAGAAAGGCTTCAGATAAGACACAGCATTTTAAAGAATACATGATAAAATTAAAAACTATACAATCTAATCTGATATTGGATATAGAGGTATTTTTTACCAGGCCTTGCTATATACAAAGGAAAATATAGTAAGGGGAAAAGAAATCTTTCCAGCATTTCTTGTCAATTATAATAAAAAACTGCAATCTAAGAAGAGTGATCTCTAGTACGCAGTATAAGCAGCTTCTCAAGAACTGGAATAATTTGTTTAATTTCACATCGGTCTCCAGTCCAACAGGTAGAGGAACAACATGCATTTTGGGCATATAGAAGATGCATGCAAAGCCTGCATCAAATGAAAAGTGGCCGAGAATCAGGATTTCTGGGTTCTCTTACTGTTTCTTTCACAGGCACATTGTATATCCTTGGGGGCAAGTATTTCATTGTTTTGTCCTTCATATTACCACTTTTCAAAGGGAATTGGAACAGGACCAGTAGAAGGAAGTCAATAGAAAGGCTCCCATTGATTTCAATAGATGTTGGATAGGGCCAATTTTGAATGTTTGTAAGACATGTTGGGCTAGATCCACCAGGAGGATTTAGGCTCAGCATTGCAACTAGGATGACCAGATGTCCCAATTTTATAGGGACAGTCTCGATATTTGGGGCTTTGTCTTATATAGGCGCCTATTACCCCTCATCTCGTCCCGATTTTTCACGCTTGCTGTCTGATCACCCTAATTGCAATACCTAACTTCAGGAGCTCTGCCACCTAGTTAAACCTCAGCCATGAGTTAGATGCCTAAACATTGTATGTGTAGAGCTAGGCACCTAAGAATGCCTAGGGTTTCATAGAAGCCAGGGTGCTCAGTGGGGACCCGTCTAAGCTAGCCAATAGGAAATGCCTAGGAGAAATGTATGGCCTAAGTCTTACCCCTCAAAAGGAGTTAGGTGCCTTTGTCCAGGTCAGATGAAGGGACAAAGCTATAATTCACAGCTGTGAAGCCTTTCCTAAAGTTAGATTCCTTTCTCTGTCTGGTTAGGTATAGTGATGATGCCATTGTTCCCTCTGATAACCTTAAGCACTCATCCATGATGTGGGAGACACAGGTTCAAATACTCCCTCCATCAGATTTGGAGCAGGGATGTGAAACCTGGTTTCCCACCTCTCAGGAGAGTGCCTTAATTTCTGTGGTGGGTCTCTCTCAATCTCTCTTATTGAAGTTGTCCCACATTTTGTAAAATAATTAAATATTCATTGGGCCAGAGAATAAGTGAGAATGACACTATAGCCCAGTGGTTAGGGCACTCAGCTGGAAGACCCAAATTCATGTCCCAGTTCCAATGGCTGAGTGCACTAATCAATGGGCTAAACATTATAATGGGGTGTACCGTCACATCCTCCTCTGTTTGTGTTTTGTGCTGGGCCCAGTCTTTTAGGCAGCCTTTGAGAATATCTATCAGATTGGGCCCCACAGGAGATAGAGGCAGGGAAATGCCTAGTTTGAGGATCCTGACAGAGCTTAGGCATGAGCTAGTTGCATGGGCATCAAAAATGAGGCAGCAGAGCATGTGTCCAGCAGCAGATTTTTAGGCATCTAAGGGACTTTGTTGGTAGAAACTTAGACAACTAGGACTTTAGGCACCTACTAGGGTAGGCAGCAGCTGAGAAGGGGTTCCAAGGAGCTCTATTTTGGATTAGGCACCTACAGTGGCAATGAAATCCCATTGTGGATCTAGCCCTTTGAGATCATGCCATGAAACACATTCTGGAAGTGTAATGATGAATGCCAAATCCCACAGTTGTTTTTAGAAATTATACAACTAGAGTAACATACAATGCAAAGGAAATTCTGAGTTTGTTGCCTATGCTGAAATCATCATGTGACTTGTGTTCTCCATTAATTGTCTGTTACAATACCGTATGCCAGGCAGAATAAAGCATTTGTTTGTCTTTTTTTTTAAGATAGGCAAATTTGTTTTGCATAATTTCATACCCACTTCAACATCCTGAGTCTGAAAGTTTGACTGATTTAGTTGTTATTGGATTCATGTTCTGGTTAGGAGAAATTGTGAAAAATGGAGCAGAGAGGGGATAGAATGTAAAACAAATATAGACAGATTGAAATACAGATCAGAAAGGGTAGAGGAAAACATTCTGATGATGGTAGAGATGCATTCTATACACTGTATAGGCTTTTGAGGGGACAATTCTTTTATCAAGAATACAACATAATATAGGTTTCCTTTCAGATGTTTTTCTAAAATGAGAGAAACAACGGGCTTAAATTACAGGGATAGGGGGAAGGTTTTAGGAACTCAACATGGATTTATGAACCCTCAAAAACAGTATGCAGGATCTATAAAACCTTGAAATCAACAAGATTCACTCATCCCTAGATCTTGGTTCTAGGGCATTCCCAGTGAAGCCAAGGGGGTTGAGAGCCACGCACCAGAAAGAAACTGTATCTTGCTACTAATTAACCTGTAAAATGTTTGTGCAGTGATTTTGACATTAAAAAAATATGTTCATTATTTCTGAAAGGAAGACACATGCAAGTAGAAGTATCTAAAGAATAATCATTATTTTGAAAGCTGCACAATATAAATTATTCAATTTAATTTTGAAACATTCATGCAACTGTGTCACCAGACACTGCTTTTCACAGCAATGGAAATGCTAGCATTGAATTTAGGAATGGAAGGGGAGAAAAACAAAACAAAACCCAAACAACTTTTAGGTCACCTAGTTCATCATTCTGCCAGTTCTGGATTGTTCCCTACAGCATATATTTTCTAGTGCTTTGTTACTTTTCAAATTAAACACAGAAACAATGCATGTAAAAATATGAAATTAACATTCATTTGGCAGCACAGCAAATTAGTTTTATGTGTGAACTTCTCAATTAGCCCTCTAAAGCTTCCTTGGGACCACTATACTGTAAGATCAGTAACTCATTTTTATTCTGTGTTCAAGATTGATCTGAGCCTAATTTTGAGGAAAGGCCACTTTTAATTTACAAAAAGTTTAGAATCTGTAAAGTGAATCTAATGCTTATAAAAACCACACTGGAAATTGTGTTTATTAGTTTATACACAATGGAAATACGTACAGTAGCAGCTGAAATGCCCTATACTGTCCCACCAATGTGCAGAAGACTTGAGGAAGGTTCACCTCGAAGTTGATTTCTTTATAAGTCCAGACCTGCTCTGTTTTAATAAATGGCAAAGCTCTCATTTAAATCAATACAGTAGGATTAAGCTCTATGCCCATTCAGGGCCTAATTCAGCAAAGCACTTAAGGACGTGCTTAAATCCACTGAAGTAAATGTGACTTTTAATACTGAATTGGCACCTCAGTCCTTAACCTCTTTGGCTTTGTCTTCATTGCTTAAAAAAAAAGCTTTTTACTGTGGGATAACTAATGCACATTACATAACCTGCTGCAAAATCCTAGTGGAGGCAAGTCACTGTAGTTTTACTCCCGGTGAACAAGGTGATGTCAACCACAGGGATGTGTTATTCTCGCTACCTCGCAGTAAAAAGAACAGGGAGCTTATTTCCACTAGGTTTTTACAGTCAGAGAACTATCACACATTTGTTACATTACTATAAAAGAAAAAAAGCCCCCATCACCCTTTTTAAGCAGTGAAGATAAAGCGCATGAGGATATATCTTCCCACAAAAGTTGCAGCAGTTTAAACCAATAACCAATTAGTTAAATTGGTCCAAGCCCCCAGTTTTGGAGTACCTGATATCAATTTAGCTAAGCCATTAAGGAAACTGCTTAAACTAAATTGATATGAAGCACTCTTAGACTGTTTTAAGAGTGTGTACACAATGGGGTGCATGGATTTAAATAAATCAGTTTTTAAACCAGTTTAATTACATTTGTTCAGTGTTTGTATGTAGACAAAGAAAAGGCCTGTGAGTACCAATGAGCATGCTCATTCCTATTGGTATCATAAAAAAATACTATCTTCTAGCAACTAAACAAGATTAGGTCTAGGCATGAAAAGCTTAGTTGTTCATTGCCAGCTGCACGCAAGCCATCTGATCTCCCAAAGAAACTTATGAATAAAAAAGTTAGTTTGGCTGGCTTTTTTTTGATATCTGAATGTTTCAACACTCTTTTATATTGAAAAAATAGCTCTATTCAGGGGAAGAATAAACTACATCAATTAATATAAGAATTGAGCTGAACTTTTGCCCCAAAATTGTTCAGAGCTTTTTACCAAAAAAATATTTTTGGAGGTAAAAAGAAGTTTTGCTTGGTTTTATTTATTTATTTATTTATTTATTTTATTTTATTTTTGCTGCTGCTAAATTTTTTTTTTTGCAAGCCTCTGAATTTCTGGATTTTTGATCAAGTCTGGAAATAGAAATATTGATCTAGCATGAGTTAAGCTCTTTTTGGTTTATTTCTGACTCATCTGAAATACGGATATTCTTGAAATCTCATGAAAGAACTTGTTCTCAGAACACTTCCGACCCAAAAAGATTTAGGTACTCTTCTTACAGAACTATGAAATTTCTAGGTATAGATATGAACCTTTTGAGTTTCATCTATCACTGTTATTTTCCTTCAGCCTATATGTAGAAATAGAGGCAGTTCTGTTTCCATATGCTACTGGTTTATATATTTTCTGTTTAATGTATCACTTTCTCAAGATTAATTTGATATATAAAAGGCATCAGAATCTCAGGAAATACTTGATCATAAACCACAAATCACAAAAGAAGCAGGGGACTGGGAAGCCTTAGCATGTTGCTCTGTGGAGAACTCAGTGCAAACTTTCTCTTGAAAATGCACTGCAGACTTGGCAACAGTGCTTTTCCAGGAGTTTCCAGACTAGGATTGGCATTGTTGTCATGTCTCAGGAAAAGTCACACAGAATAGGTATGTGTGAAAGGTCATTCACAATTCTATGAGTGCAATCACAGCACTATCAAAATAGGTATGGAATTTAGGCTCCATGCCTGGCTGGCTGACTCAGCAAAGAATCAGTTGGCACATATAAGGCACATTTTTAATAAAATCATTTTTCTTGGACATACTTATTTTATGGCACCAAACCCAGAGAAATGTTGAGCAGACTAGGAATTTGCGAGCCTGATTCTCTTCTCATTATACCAGTTTTACATCAGTGTAGGTAGATGAGGCTTTCTTTGGACAACTAACAGAAGTTTCCAGATCACAGGTCCTGGTTCTCATGGGGGGCTTCAATCACCCTGACATCTGCTGGGAGAGCAATACAGCAGTGCACAGATAATCCAGGAAGTTTTTGTAGAGTGTTGGGGACAACTTCCTGATGCAAGTGCTGGAGGAACCAACTAGGGGCCGTGCTCCTCTTGACCTTCTGCTCACGAACAGAGAAGAATTGGTAGGGGAAGCAGAAGTGCGTGGCAACCTAGGTATCTGTGACCATAAGATGGTCAAGTTCAGGATCCTGACAAAAAGAAGGAAGGACAGCAACAGAATATGGATCCTGGACTTCAGAAAGGCAGAATTTGACTCCCTCAGGGAACTGATGGGCAGGACCCCCTAGGAGACTAATATGAGGGGGAAAGGAGTCCAGAAGAGCTGGCTGTATTTTAAAGAAGCCTTATTGAGGGTGTAGAAACAAACCATCCTGATGTGCAGAAAGAATAGCAAACATAGGAGGTGACCAGCTTGGCTTAACAGAAGAAGCTTTGGTGAACTTAAACACAAAAATGAAGCTTACAAGAAGTGGAAACTTGGACAGATGACTAGGAAGGAGTATAAAAATATTGCTCGAGCATGCAGTGGTGTAATCAGGAAAGTCAAAGCTCAATTGGAGTTGCAACTAGCAAGGGATGTAAAGGGTAACAAGAAGGGCTTATATGGGTATGTTAGCAACAAGGTGGTCAGGGAAGGTGTGGGACCCTTACTGAATGGGGGAGGCAACCTTGTGACAATGATGTGGAAAAAGCTGAAGTACTCAATGCTTTTTTTGCCTGGGTCTTCACAGACAAGGTCAGCTCCCAGACTGCTGCACTGGGCAACAAAGTATGGGGAGGAGGTGAGCAGCCCTCAGCTGTGAGAGAAAAAGTTAAGGACTATTTAGAAAAGCTGGACATACACAAGACCATGGTCCCATATCTAATGCATCCAAGGGTGCTGAGGGAGTTGGAGGATGTGATTGCAGAGCCATTGGCCATTATCTTTGAAAACTCATGGTGATTGGGGGAGATCCCGGATGATTGGGGAAAGACAAATATAGTGCCCATCTTTAAAAAAGGGAAGAAGGAGCATCTGGGGAACTACAGACCAGTCAGCCTCACCTCAGTCCCTGGAAAAATCATGGAGCAGGTCCTCAAGGAATCCATTTTGAAGCACTTAGAAGAGAGGAATGTGATCAGGAACAGTCAGCATGGATTCACCAAGAGCAAGTCATGCCTGACTAACCTAATTGCCTTCTATGATGAAATAACTGGCTCTGTGGATGAGGGGAAAGCAGTGGACATGTTATTCCTTGACTTTAGCAAAGCTTTTGATATGGTATCCCAGAGTATTCTTGCCAGCAAATTAAAGAAGAATGGATCTGGATGAATAGACTGTAAGGTGGATAGAAAGATGGCTAGATTGTCAGGCTCAATGGGTTGTGATCAATGGCTCAATGTCTAGTTGGCAGCCGGTATCAAGCTGAGTGCCCATGGGGTTGGTCTTGGGGCTGGTTTTGTTTAACATCTTCATTAATGATCTGGATGATAGGATGGATTGCACCCTCAGCAAGTTCGTGGATGACATTAAGCTGCAGGGAGAGGTGGATATGCTGGAGGGCAGGGATAGGGTCCAGAGTGACCTAGACAAATTGAAGGATTGGGCCAAAAAAATCTGATGAGGTTCAACAAGGACAAGTGTGGAGTCCTGCACTTAGGATGGAAGAATCCCATGCACTGCTACAGGCTGTGGATCGACTGGCGAAGCAGCAGTTCTGCAGAAAAGGACCTGGGGATTACAGTAGATAAGAAGCTGAATATGAGTCAGCAGTGTGCCCTTGTTGCCAAGAAGGCTAACAGCATATTGAGCTGCATTAGTAGGAGCATTGCCAGCAGATGGAGGGATATGATTATTCCCCTCTATTTGGCACTGGTGAGGCCACATCTGGAGTATTGTGTCCAGTTTTGGGCCCCCCACTACAGAAGGGATGTGGACAAATTGGAGAGAGTCCAGCGGAGGGCAGTGAAAATGACACGGGGCTGAGGCACGTGACTTATGAGGAGAAGGAGAGAACTGGGCTTTTTTAGTCTGCAAAAGAGAAGAATGAGAGGGAATTTGATATCAGCCTTTAGCTACCTGAAGGGGGGTTCCAAAGAGGATGGAGCTAGGCTGTTCTCAGTGGTGGCAGATGACAAGGACAAGGAGCAATGGTCTCAAGTTGCAGCGGGGGAGGTCTAGGTTGGACATTAGGAAAAACTATTTCACTAGGAGGGTGGCAAAGCACTGGAATGGGTTACTTAGGGAGGTGGTAGAATCTCCATTCTTAGAGGTTTTTAAGGGCTGGCTTGACAATGATGATTTAGTTGAGGTTTGTCGTGCTTTGAGCAGGGGGTTGGACTAGATGGCTTCCTGTGGTCTCTTTCAACCCTAATCTTCTATGATTCTATGATACAGCACTATAACAGAAAGGCAAATCAGGCCCCGAGCTTCTATGTGTTGAATTCATTTTTATCATCTATCCATTCACATTATGAATTACAGTAAAACTTTGTGTTAAATGCACCACCTTTATATAGCTTCCATCTGCCAAGGTATCCCTAAGTGAAACCTATATTTTTACTGACTACTCAAGGACCCATCAAAATATGATTTCTTAAAGGAGCTGCTAATTTTTAATAAAGATTACTGAGAAGGTTATCTGAGAAGGTGAAGGGAGTCCAATAAAAAAATCAGTTTGATTCAAAAAATTGTTAGTTTATAAAACATTTGTAAGACAAAATACTATTAGTTTTACAAAAATACCTGAAACATAAATACTTAATGAAAACAGGTTTGAATGTTCACTTGCATCTGAAATAAGGCTCTGTCTGCTAACGTCTGTAGACAAAATGAAATAAAAATGTGAAATTTATATTGACCTGTTTGGTGGTTCAGTATAAAAAATTAAAGCAATACCCAAAACGATGCAAAGTGTGGGGTATCCTGTGCACAGCTATAGATTTATACCATATATGTTTATGGGCAATGATGTCCCAAACAGGTAGCTTAAAACAGATAAATTAACATTGTAAAATGCTTAGGGATACCTTGGCAGGTGGAAGCTTTATAAAGGTAGTGCATTTAATACAAGGTTTCACTTTAATTCATAATGTAATGCTCTGTGTCTGCTGGGGACTTCACATATTTTTATTTTTCAGTAGCAAGATTGTGCTTATCCTCTGTGTCTGTTGTTGGGGTAAGGATATTTGTCAAGTCTCTTTGGAAGAGAATATAACATCAAATTTAAAGCAGAATAAACTTGTATGAGGGTATGTACACAAAAAGATTTGAGGTATGTTCATGGCTAACATGCATGAAGTCAGAATAGGGAATAATAATGTTCATGTAATATAATCATTAAATGCATATTTAAAGATGAACATTATATCTTCTATAACCATATTTTACTCTATCTATATATCCCTTGTTTATTTGCCTCATCCTTCTTTCCTTCTCTTTGCTCTACTCTCACTGAGGAAACCACCTTACAAAGAATCAATTCCCTATCACAAGGCAAGCAGACACTACCAGTAGTAGCTTCCATGAGTGACATTTGTGAAAAGGACACTGACATTATAAAAATGCATTAAAAATCATTAATTGATTTCAACAACAACAACAAACATTTTTCATGATTTGTGCTATTTTCCCAGTTTTTGCACAGCACTGAACTCGGCAGCGAAACTAGACTGGTCAGTTTCATTTTCTGTTTATAGTCAATTTCATTATCAGGTTTTCATGCACTGAGAAACCAGCACTACAGGGGATTCTTTAGTCTACCACTACTCCCCTCTCACTACCCCCCCCCACACAAAAAAAAAGAATACACTGCTTTCACTTGTTTTTAATTACAGAAAAAATGTTTCTAGTCAGATTCAGTTCTGTATAACTCTCTTTAACAATAAAAAGCTAAAGTTTGGTCTTATAACTGCTTGACCAACTTCCATAAAAGAGATGTTTTGAAAATCTCTGGTTTTTATTATCCCAATGAGTCATTTCACTATTAGAAATGTATCTCTGACCTCTAAAATGCAGACTTTTGGACATTTCAAAAATTTTGCCTTTGAAAGGTGAAAAGCAGAGAAGAGATAATCTAAGGCATGTGAGCCTGAGTTATTTTTTCCACAAGAGGACAGAAGTTAACTATACACATAATAATGTGGGACGTATAAACCTTTAGAACATTTCTCTCTTTCTCTCTCTGAATGTTTGACCTAGATTTATCTTGACCTGAACTCTCCCATTTAAATACAGATTGGATGGGAATGTTTTGTTACTCTTTGGGGTCACTGTACCTCCCTTTGCCATGACACACTTGAGATATACCTCATTTGAATAAATTCAGACACCCAGATCCTTTTCTCTCTGCTAAAAGACATATTTAAATGAAAATAATCATAAATTTTAAGGAAGCGCTGGCTCCATCATCTGGAAAATCTACATGCATCAAAACTAAATGCTATCTTGTTTATTTAAGAAAAAAACTTGGGTGTGGGGGATTCACTTTCTTGTCTTCCACCATGTTTATATAGGTTGGTGCAGGTTTAGTTCTGGAAAATAAAAAATAAAACTATGAACATAACAAATTCTCAGTGCTGTAATGACCTCCTTTGACCTTGATTCACTGCCCACTCACCACAAGCCCCCTTACTTTTTACATATCCTCCAACATAATAAGCCTGCCACCACTAATGTTATAAAGTAGTAATTGTGCCTAATTGGTAGGGAGGTGACAGACCATTCTGGTAATATTGTGAAACTGTAAGAAAGGAGGAGTGAGAACATTCACAGGCCCAGCAGTAATTATCCACTAATTTGGCCTGTTTGTGTGGGGACAGCTCATTATAGCCCTTAAGAAATCTCCAGAATAAAGAGAGAAAGTAGGTAGGAGGTAAGGTTAAATAATTAGTGTTCAGCAGATTTTTTTTTTTTAATTCGAAGAACAGGATGGGGGGGGAGATGAGAGTAACACTAAAGAAATGGTGTAATATCCTCCCTAAATGAGTTTTACATATTTGAGGGAGTATAAGGATAGTATTCAAGATGGCTAAATCACTGCAGAAAGAAGTGACGTAATTTTTATTGGACTAATGTAATTAGGGCAACACTCATAATTTTGTACTTTATGATGTTAGTTTTACACACGTCATATGATTTACCTCATCAGTTTTTTTGATTGAAAAGGATTCCTCAGTTCTAATAAGATATTTTTCAGGGTATTTTTTTATATTCCTACTAAATTTTCTACTGTGTACATTTATTTTAAGCATATATTTGTTGCATTTTTAATAAATAATACATCTTCTCAGTTTTACTATTCTGCAATGATTTTGATGTGTAAAATGGGGACTGATACATGGGTCAGTTCTCAACAGGTCTGAGGCCAGATTTCAAACAGGGGAAATAGTTAGATTAATTTCCATTTGTGGAGTTTTTACTATATAGAATTATTAATCAAATTTTTCAGTCTCACCAAATGGCTTTGGTTTTAAATTATGACAATAAGAAAAATGTGACTTTAAAAATATTGCATTGTAACATTTTTCAAATCTACTGTTTGTTTATTTGTCATATACTCCCATTCAGAGAAGAAGGCACCTGGGATGGGGGAGGGGAAAGAGGGAGATAAACTTTGTGGTGGGCACTATGCACTGCCTACTGAAAGTGAATGGGCAATTCTTAAAATCTTCCACAATCCCATATCTTTTCTGGAAAACTGAGTACTTCCTAAACAGCAAATTGTCCATATATGGAACATTTTTCTGCTGAGATAAAATTGTAGCATCCTAAGCATTAGCAACAGAAAAAACAATAGATGAAAAAATCATCTTGTCCATCTTTCTTTCAATGTGTTTCCTCTCTCTGCATCAATGATCTGCTAAGCCTTGTTGTAACAACTGAAGTGATGGGACTCCTACAATGTGCTGCAGAAATTATCACACTGTGGGATAGACAACACTGTTTGGAATTGCTTCCTGATAGTCCATCTAAAATTCCCTTTGCTTAACTCCTTCACCATCTTTTCTACTTCTCTCTCACAATTATTTCCCCTCTTTATTGTTTGAAGACTTTAATTTCGTATAGACAGTTGTATCTTCCCTAAGCAATCACTAGAATTGGAACTATTCAGCAAATGCCAGATTCCAGTAGCCTTACTCACTCTCACCTTTCTCCACAATAGTCCCACAGGCGGGTGTGAAAATCTGGTCCTAATTTTGCACTGCAGGGGGGGAGGGATAGCTCAGTGGTTTGAGCATTGGCCTGCTAAACCCAGAGTTGTGAGCAGGGCCGCCCAGAGGATTCTGGGGGCCCGGGGTCTTCGGCGGCGGGGGGCCCTTCCGTTCTGGGACCCGCCGCCGAAATGCCCCGAAGACCCGCGGCGGGAGCCCCCCGCCGCCGAATTACCACCGAAGCGGGACCCGCCGCCGAAGTGCGGAGGGGGGGGAGGGTCCCCTCCGCGGGTCCTCGGGGCACTTCGGCGGCGGGTCCCGGAACGGAAGGGGCCCCCCGCCGCCGAAGACTGGGCTGCGCTTCGGCGGTGGGTCCCGCTTCCCCCCGGCCCCAGCCTCTTACCCCCGGCTCCCTCCTCGCCCGGAGTCTCAGCGCCTCGCCGGAACAGCCGCAGCGTGTGGCCGGCGGGGCCTGAGCTCCGTCCCGCTCAGAGCCGCGTGGGGAGGGGGCGGGGCTGGGAGCTCCACGCCGAGCGGAGGGAGCGGAGCTCCCAGACCCGCCCCCTCACCACGCGGCTCTGAGCAGGGCGGGGCTCAGGGGCTCCGCCGGAGACATCAAGCGCTGAGGCTCCAGGAGAGGGGCGGAGGCAGGAGCCTCCGCTGTTCTCTTGGGGGCCCCTGCAGAGCCCGGGGCCCAGGGCAAATTGCCCCCTTTGCCCCCCCCTCTGGGCGGCCCTGGTTGTGAGTTCAATCCTTGAGGGGGCCATTTGGGGAACTGGAGTAAAAATCTGGGGATTGGTCCTGCTTTGAGCAGGGGGTTGGACTAGATGACCTCCTGAGGTCCCTTCCAACCCTAATATTAAAAAAAAAAGGCTTTATTGTAGTCACTATTCATCTGTTTCAGGAATCTGTCCCATCACATCATTTCCAAAATGTTCAATTTTAATTCTTTCACACGTGCACAACTGTGGTAAATTTCAGTATTTACTATACTATGCTCTAATATAGATAACTCTAGACAGACTCAGGTGCCCAGATTTTTAATTTTTAAACACAAAAGCAATGGGGGACACAGCTGGCTTTATGCCACCTTTGCAACTCCTAGTCGTGGGGATGAATTGCATATGTGCAATGAGTACAGAATTAGATCCAACATTAAAATATTTGCAGAACTCAGACTGATTGATAAAATCAAAATGTTTCTATATTAAATTTTGGCAGCAGTACCTGGGGCCTCAAAATATCATAGCTACCTTATTCTATGAGTAAACATTATCATTTTTTCTCTCTAATTCCTATTGCAGAACGTCTGTATCCTAATGAACTTTTTTATTGCTCTAGATGTGAGGGGTAGTTAATTCATCAAGCTAATTCAATTCTTGGCCTCTCTCTTATAACACTAGTGAGGGTGGCAATTAGTGACATTTTTGAAGTTTTTTGTGATTTGAGCACCTGTTCACTGGGAACTGAATTGAGACCACTACTCATTTTGTATAGGCCACAGAACAGCCAACAGATGGTGATCATGTTCATTCTCTATGACTAGTATAATGTACCTCAGCAGAGGGCCTGAAAAGAAATAGAGACCAGACAGGAATATAAAGTTGTTACCTCTTAATTCCTTTTTACTGCTAAAGCATTCCATGGCTGTGCTATATTATAAATACTGTTTGTATAATTTGATCCATTTCCCCCTTTCATCGCCAAATGAATTGGTTTGCGGGAGAACATAAAATAGATCCTAATATATAGCTAATCTCATTAGTATGATCTATCTAATCTCTTATCTATTTGATCTAATACATCTAATCTGTTATATGAGCTAATGTTTTATGCATTTTACCTAGTCTCTTGATCTACCTAATCTACTTTTTAATATGTCTAATCTACCATGTAGGTAATTTTCACACATCTATCACCATGGTATTTGGAGTACATAACAAAACTTCTATTTTGAAATTAGCTGTTATTCTGATATAGACTCATAGACTCTAAGGTCAGAAGGGACCATTATGATCATCTAGTCTGACCTCCTGCACAACGCAGGCCACAGAATTCTAACCATCCACTTCTGTAACAAACCCCTAACCTATGTCTGAGTTATTGAAGTCTTCAAATTGTGGTTTGAAGACCTCAAGCTTCAAAGAATCCTCCAGCAAGTGACTCATGCCCCACGCTGCAGAGGAAGGTAAAAAACCTCCAGGGCCTCTGCCAATCTGCCCTGGAGGGAAATTCCTTCCCGACCCCAAATAAGGTGATCAGTTAAACCCTGAGCATGTGGGCAAGACTCACCCGCCAGCACCCAGGAAAGAATTCTCTGCAGTAACTCAGATCCCATCCCATCTAACATCCCATCAGACCATTGGGCATACTTACCTGCTGATAATCAAAGATCAATTGCCAAAATTAATTGCCAAAATTAGGCTATCCCATCATACCATCCCTTCCATAAACTTATCAAGCTTAGTCTTAAAGCCAGATATGTCTTTTGCCCCCACTACTCCCCTTGAAACCTTTGTCTAATTTCAAGTCTAAACTTCCTAGTGTCCAGTTTATACCCATTTGTTCTTGTGTCTACATTGGTACTAATCTTAAATAATTCCTCTCCCTCCCTAATATTAATCCCTCTGATATATTTATAAAGAGCAATCATATCCCCTCTCAACCTTCTTTTGGTTAGGCTAAACAAGCCAAGCTCTTCGAGTCTCCTTTCATAAGATAGGTTTTCCATTCCTCGGATCATCCTAGTAGCCCGTCTCTGAACCTGTTCCAGTTTGAATTCATCCTTCTTAAACATGGGAGACCAGAACTGCACACAGTATTCCAGATGAGGTCTCATCAGTGCCTTATATAACGGTACTAACACGTCCTTATCCTTGCTGAAAATACCTCGCCTGATGCATCCTAAAACTGCATTAGCTTTTTTAACGGCCATATCACATTGGCGGCTCATCCTGTGATCAACCAATACTCCGAGGTCCTTCTCCTCCTCTGTTACTTCCAACTGATGCGTCCCCAATTTATAACTAAAATTCTTATTATTAATCCCTAAATGCATGACCTTGCACCTTTCACTATTAAATTTCATCCTATTATTATTACTCCAGTTTACAAGGTCATCCAGATCTTCCTGTATGATATCCCAGTCCTTCTCTGTGTTAGCAATACCTCCCAGCTTTGTGTCATCCGCAAACTTTATTAGCACATTCCCGCTTTTTGTGCCAAGGTCAGTAATAAAAAGGTTAAATAAGATTGGTCCCAAAACTGATTCCTGAGGAACTGCACTAGTAACCTCCTTCCATCCTGACAGTTCACCCTTCAGTACGACCCGTTGTAGTCTCTCCTTTAACCAGTTCCTTATCCACCCTTCAATTTTTATATTGATCCCCATCTTTTCCAATTTAACTAATAATTCCCCATGTGGAACCATGTCAAATGCCTTACTGAAACTGAGGTAAATTAGATCCACTGCATTTCCTTTGTCTAAATAATCTGTTACCTTCTCAAAGAAGGAGATCAGGTTGGTTTGGCACAATCTACCTTTTGTAAAACTATGTTGTAATTTATCCCAATTACCATTGACCTCAATGTCCTTAATTATTTTCTCCTTCAAAATTTTTTCCAAGACCTTACATACTACAGATGTCAAACTAACAGGCCTATAATTACTCCGATCACTTTTTTTCCCTTTCTTAAAAATAGGAACTATGTTAGCAATTCTCCAGTCGTACTGTACAACCCCTGAGTTTACTGATTCATTAAAAATTCTTGCTAATGGGCTTGCAATTTCATGTGCCAGTTCCTTTAATATTCTTGGATGAAGATTATCTGGGCTCTCTGATTTTGTCCCATTAAGCTGTTCGAGTTTGGGTTCTACCTCGGATGTGGTAATATCTACCTCCATATCCTCATTCTCATTTGTCATCCTTCCATTATCCCTCAGCTCCTCATTAGCCTTATTAAAGACTGATGCAAAGTATTTATGTAGATATTGGGCCATGCCTTGGTTATCCTTAACCTCCATTCCATCCTCAGTGTTTAGTGGTCCCACTTCTTTTTTCTTTGTTTTCTTCTTATTTATATGGCTATAGAACCTTTTACTATTGGTTTTAGTTCCCTTTGCAAGGTCCAACTCTACATGGCTCTTAGCCTTTCTCACTTCATCCCTACATGTTCTGACCTCAATAAGGTAGCTTTCCTTGCTAATCCTGCCCATCTTCCACTCCTTGTAGGCTTTCTGCTTTTTCTTAATCACCTCTCTGAGATGCTTGCTCATCCAGCTTGGTCTACAACTTCTGCCTATGATTTTTTTCCCCTTTCTTGAGATGCAGGCTTCTGATAGTTTCTGCAACTTTGACTTGAAGTAATTTCAGGCCTCCTCTGCCTTTAGATCCACAAGTTCTTCAATCCAATCCACTTCCCTAACTAATTTCCTTAATTCTTTAAAGTTAGCCCTTTTGAAATCAAACACTCTAGTCCCAGATCTATTTTTGTTTATCCTTCCATCTAGTTTGAACTGAATTAGCTCATGATCACTCGAACCAAGGTTGTCCCCTACAACCATTTCTTCTATGAGGTCCTCACTACTCACCAAAACCAAATCTAAAATGGCATCCCCTCTTGTTGGTTCTTCAACGACTTGGTGAAGAAATCCATCAGCTATCACATCAAGAAAAATCTGAGCCCTATTATTGTTACTAGCACTTGTCCTCCAGTCTATATCTGGGAAGTTAAAGTCTCCCATGATCACACAATTCCCATTAGTGTTTACTTCATTAAAAACATTAAAGAGGTCTCTATCCATATCCAAATCGGATCCCGGCGGTCTGTAGCACACCCCAAGCACTATCTCAGGGGAGGCTCTAGTAGCTTTCTTTCCCAGTGTGATTTTTGCCCAGACAGACTCTGTCTTATCCATTCCATCACTTCTTATTTCTTTACAGTTAACCTCATCATTGATATACAATGCTACTCCACCACCTTTGCCTTTATTTCTGTCTTTCCTAAACAGCACATAGCCTTCAATACCTGTACTCCAGTCATGACTACTATTCCACCATGTTTCTGTTATCCCTATAATATCCAGTTTCACTTCCTGCACCAGTAGCTCTAGTTCCTCCATTTTGTTACCTAGGCTCCTCACATTAGTGTACAGACATCTTAACTTTTGCCGTTTGGCTTCACTGACATTCTTTACCTGGTTAGGCACAAACATTCTACCACCAGCATCACCTATTAGACTGGTATCTACATTACCCTTCCTCCTTATGTCCATTCTTCTGCCCACGGCTGTATCCTCTTTTACTTTGTTTTCTTCCCTCTCAATGTTAAATTCTGGCGTGGAGATTACCTGGACATCTCCCAACCATCTCCCCTAAATCCTAGTTTAAAGCTCTCTTAATCAGTTGGGCGAGTCTCCATCCTAGAAGTCTATTTCCCTCCTTACTCAGATGAAGTCCATCCCGAGAGAACAGTCTTCTGTCCATGAACGCTTCCCAGTGGCCGTACATCCCAAAGCCCTCCTTATAGCACCACTGCCTGAGCCATCTGTTGATCGCCATAATCTTGTCACACCTTTGTTGCCCTTCTCTAGGAACCAGCAGAATCCCACTGAAGATCACCTGAGCCTTGATTTCCTTAAGCGTCTTCCCCAGCCTGGTACAGTCTCCCTTGATATGTTCCAGCGAGAATCTAGCCGTATCATTCGTTCCCACATGAAGGACAATCAACGGATTCTTTCCCGCTCCCGTTAGGATCCTTTTCAGCCTCAGGTCCACATCCCATATCTTAGCACCCGGCAGACAGCACACTCTTCTGATCTCTGGATCAGCTCTAGTTACAGGCCTGTCTATTCTTTTCAGTAAGGAGTCTCCAATCACGTAGACCTGCCTTTTCCTGGTGACAGTGTGATTCTCTGGTCTATCCCCTGCTCCCACTGTCTGCAAGTCCTCTTGATTCCTATTCACCCTTGCAATCCTCCGCAACCCTTCCCGTATCCTCCTGGGGCTCATATTTGGTGTTGTCTCCATTGACTCTTCCCCTCTTCCTGTAGGACTAGCAGCTCTTCTCTTTTTCCTTGCCCTCTCATCTTCAGCGACCACCTGCTGTGCCCCTTCTTCATTTTCCAACTCCGCAAACCTGTTCCTGAGCTCTATTTCTCCTTCATGGTGATTTAGCATTTTATAGATGTATTAAAGAGAGGAATGCAGTTGTTTTAGGGCATGATCCTGAATTTACTTCAGTGGGATTACTTACAGTATGTAAAGCTAAGCATGTAGATAAATCTTTAACAATGTAATACATTCTTCCCCATATAGCTAATGAAATCAATGAAACTACTCATATAGCATAAAGTTAGGCATAAGCATAAGTCCTTGCATGATTGGAGTCTTGGTTAGCTGGATGAGAGGTTAACAGGAGGGGAAAAGATTACCTTCAAATATAAAGTACTAAGAAATATAATTAACTATTGTACCATAGATTTTATATTTGATAATTTCTGGGTGTACCTGAGACGTTCCTATACAGTGTGTTTCTACATGCATTTTCACATAGCCAATACCTGGAGTGCAGCACTGCAGTAATTCACAGGTAATTTCAGGGATTTTTGCTATGATATATATCAAAATATAAAGCTGAAAGGAAGACCACAAAGGAGAAAGGAAAGCACACAGATGCTCCTAGAGATCTTATCTCACTAACTCTGGGCCTAGCCCAGTTTCATGCATTCATAGATTATAAAATCAGAAGGGACCATTGCAATAATCTTGTCTGACCTCCTCCTGTCTAACATATTATCCATGCCCAGCATGTGCTTGGAAGAAAAAACAGATGTTGAAGGTTAAGCATTGTAGAACAAATACCCTTACCAACTTCATAACCCTGTGCAATCTGCCAGAAGTGCACCCTTATATTAGCCAGCTCCGATCCCCAAATGACCACTGCAAGTAAAATGGGGAAAAAATTCCAAGGAGGTCATGTCACGCACAACCCTGTTTTGCGTCCAGGTGGCGGGCCATTTTGTGCACACTATTTGCCTTGATAAAACACCCCAAAATCTGCACCCTTTGCCGCATCTGAGTGGATTTTTAATCCCCCTTTGTAATAACCATTGCTTCCTCCACAATGATACCCCATTAAGTTAACTCAGAAAATTTTCACACCCTCATGTCTAGTGACTGGTATGTAATGTTGTGGCCTGGCTATGCTGGCCATTGCCACTGCCCGCCAGACACAAAACAGGGCAACAACCCTGCAAGCAAAGTTCTGGTGCCCCAGAATAGATTGCAGTTCTTGTAGCCTGAGTGTTTTTATTTTAAGCCCTCCCCAGTATTCTCCGGAGCAACCCTGATAGCTCCCGAAGTTTATCCTGAGGGAGCTGAGATATGTCCTCCCTTGTGTTCAGCTGAATGCCCTGATAGGTCAATGTAGTGGAAGGGCCTTATGTATTCTCCTTCACTAGGGGTTCTCCCAACTCTTTAGCCAGGGCCTGAAATGTGTCCATTTGCTACAAAAATATTATGCAAATAATTCACTACTTGTTTAGTCCCACTGACCGCACTCCTGCCCAATGCAACCCTGTACTGAATTTCTGAATAGCTTCAGGGGATACTGAACAGCCCATGGGCATAGCCTTGTTGAAATATAATTGCTGGCAGTAGTAGCCTCGCAAACATGCCTGTATTTACGGGGGTTGTGAAAACAACCACCATCATTAAATGCCCAGCAAATACTATTACATGCCTGGGGCCCCTCCCGAGCTTGTTGCGGTATGAACAAAACCCTGGTGCCCTTGGTGTCATTCACTGCAACCACAGTCTGTGATGCCACCTTATCCCCATTTGTGTTGCTGCCTTTAACTGAAACTGCTTATTATAATTAAACCAGGACATGCCCCCCAAACATATTGTGTGCCCGCCTAATTATATTTGTATACTTAACCGAGGCAGGGCTCCTCTGTGGGTAAGCCTGTACTATAACACCCTCATAGATGAGGAAGGCAGCCTCCCAATTTTTTTCATGTTCAACCTTGGCCTATTGGGCAGTTTGCTATTTTGCTTGCCTTGCCCATGTTTACTGTCTGTCACACCTCCCTGTGCACTAGGGATAATATATGCATGTATTTGCCTCTCAGGATTTTATATTTAGCTGTACTGAGTAGGTGAACTACCATCAGGTCAGCCACCCCAGCATAACTGTACTCAGGACTGCATTGAGGAAGTTCCACAGAGCCCTGCTCCCCCAAAGACCCCCCAGAAGTCTCTACTCTGTCCAATGAGGTTACATGCCCTGATGGCCAATGAGTCCCTATATGCCCAGGGGCTTCGTTTCCAACACTGGCTTCACTACCTTTGCCAGGGCCTTCCCCTGTCCTGCTGCCCAAACTTAAGCCCATGCTGGGCCTGCCTTGTGACCCAGTGCAGACCCCACACACCTGTGCTCTCCCAGCATCTATACATCTTCCCTCCTCCCCGAAGCCAGAAAGCATTGCCTTCTTCTCCTGGCCAGCCAGCCCAACTCCTCCCTGCTTAAGTGCAGGGTGGCGACTCTCTCCTGAAAGTATGTCAGTAGTTTAAGAGGCTGAACTTAGTTCATGTCAGATGATTGTTCATTCCTAGCAGCATAAAGACCAAGGGAAAGATGAGTCCTTCACTTAAGAAAAGGAGAAAACAGTAGAAGAACTATCCCCAAAATGCTTTGGTTATTTTATGGCAACACCATGATATATAATTGAAGCAAACTGTGGCTCCAGCATAGATTTACCCAAGTTGTAGTGCCCGTTGGGGTGATATATTTCCCATATAATATCTGAGTCTGATTAATTCAATAAATTGTACAAATGGAAATATAACCAGTATGTTTATGGATGGTAAGCCAAAATTCTTCTGTGTTGGGTAAATTAAAATCTCTCTGCCAGCCAGTGATATAAAAGCTACCAGCTGGAGAAAGTCTGGATAAGAAATACATGGACAATTTTACTTGCTAGTTATCCTCACAAAAATTATTAATAATGGTGAATAGCAAATCTAAACATTTCAGTTGTAAGATCTCTTGATTTTGTTGCATTAAAGTTAAGAAATAAGTGCTAAAAATGCGGGTTACTTAAGTCACTACCTTTTTACAAATAACTGAAATGATTTTACCATTTTCCTGTTTTCCTCTTTGTATCTGACTTTGTGACATATTACCTGATTGTTTACTTTCTATATAGATTTTTACCCATCTTATAACCATATCAGTACAGGCTCTGTACAAGGAATGCCAGCAGATCAGTTCTTGGATGGGAAAACCCAGGCTTTGCAGGAAGAGGTATTGGTAGCATTCTTCCCTCTGAGTCAATATCAAATCAATTCCTCAGCATGGTGTTAGTGCTACTGAAATGTAAACCAGTGACAACCTCACTACTTTGTAAAGATCCTATGGCTCTTTTCTCAGATAAGGGATATCTCCTCCCTCCCTCTTAATTTCCTTGCCAGATTTTATTTTCAGGATTTATTTTTACATTCTGGCTACCTAAAATTCCTCCTACAGTTTCAATTGGGAATTTATCTTCAATTCCTCTTGTCTAAAAAAAAATGGCATGGCACTGATACAGACTGGCTGCTGCATTCCACCTTAATAGGCAGCAGGTTTAAAACAAACAAAAGGAAGTATTTCTTCACACAATGCACAGTCAACCTGTGGAACTCCTTGCCAGCGGATGTTGTGCAGGCCAAGAGCATAACAGAGTTAAAAAAATAACTGGATAAGTTCACGGAGGATAGGTCCATCAATGGCTATTAGCCAGGATGGGAAGGAATGGTGTCCCTGGCCTCTGTTTCCCAGAAGCTGGGAATGAGCGACAGGGAATGGATCACTTGATTACCTGTTCTGTTCATTCCCTCTGGGGCACCTGGCACTGGCCACTATGAGAAGACATGATACTGGGCTAGATGGACCCAGTACCCTGGGTCTGACCCAGTAGGGCCATCCTTATGTTCCTATGTTAAAAGTGACAGCCACAATCTGGCCTCAAATTGGTCACAACATGTAAAACTATAGTTATTATCACTATTCTTCTCCATACAGGTTAGGTGACTATTTAAATAAGGACACAACCAGATTGATAACTCTTTTATCATACTTTTTAGAGTATGATACCTAATGATGCCTATAAAGTACAGCATAAGAGTGGAGCCTTCCACAATTTGACTTTTGCAGGTAACTAACCTCTTTGTTTACAAAAGAGAGAGACATACCATTTGCTATTTTTAAATTTAGAGAAAGACAATCTCTTCAAACTAGAGAGCAATGTAAATTCCAGGACCAGCTATACAGAGGACAAAATATTTTCAATCACTTCTACATACATTGCACATGTTATAGTTCTATAGAGTAAGAGGATATTAAGATTTCCTACAATAAGACTATTCAAAAGCAGGACTAACTGATAGCAACAGCCCTAATTAGAACACTGTGAAAATCAAACATATATTCTCTTTAATGAATAACTCCTGAAGTCTAAATATAAAATATATGTGAACTTCAATTTTAAAAAAGAGTATTTCTTAACTGAAACTATCTAAAACTGTAGTGCCATTTTCCCTATTTCTTAAGACTTCCAGAAAAGGCCTTCCACACTCTGTGTTAAAATAATGTTTACTTATTCTGATCAGAATACTCATATAACTTCAATTTATATTGCAAAGCTAAACTTCAATACTATTTCATACCTCCAAATTAGCGTTTTTTAAAATTTAAGTGAAAGTTAAGACAGCCTGGCCAGAAGTAAAACTCCATTTAAGCAGAAATATATGTATAGTAAATCATCGTATTCATTTATTATTCATGTGAAGTAGTAAATTATTCTGCTACTAATTTATATGGAGTTTATATTCTAAAAGATCAATGATGGGAACAATGGAACAGCTACCGGAAGTGGTTCCCACTACTTCCTATGGCCATTTCTCCATCCATAGTGCTGACTTAGTTTTGGAAAAAAATATGTTCAGCTACCATACTATATCTAAAATCCAATTGTCTGTAAAATATTGGCCCACATTCAGCCATAGCATAACTCCAATGAAATCAGTCAGGAATGAATTTGTCTTATTATGTTAAACAAATGCAGAAGGACGTGCTGCTAAACAATCAGATCAATTGGAACCCATTTTTACAATTAAATATGCAGAAATGTATGTTGTGGAAATAAAAAAATTGCAAATTGTGTGGTGGTTCATTCACCTGGAAGAAAGATGTGCAAAATACTTATAGGGAATAGTATTGTATAGTGGTTTCCATTGAAAAAAATATAATTTTTCAGCAGTTACCACCAAGGGTTAAAGTGAGGTGAATATTTGTCTAAAATAATTAGAGGCATCAGGTGGATCTGAAGCAGGTTAGTTGCTATAAAAGGGGCATTAAAATATATTTGAAAAAAGTTTCTGAGATCCACAATGATGTGAATTGAAGAAATCCAATCATCAGACAATGACAGACTCTGTGGCACTGAGATACTGCATTAAGGTGCACTTAATCAGGCACATCACTTTAAGCACATGGACAGTCCCATTGAAGTTAGTGGAACTAATCATATACTTGAAGTCACGCACATGTATAAGTATTTTGATGAATCAGGACCTTATTTCCTATGGTAAGGATAAGGAAATATGGCCTCATTTAAATATCAATAATTTAAGGGCATCTCTCCATTGACTTCTCCAAGAGCTTTGGATTGGGCCAAGTTGCAATACGTTAGACATCACATTGTGGATAGAAGTTTATCTACTATTATCTATCTATATGACTATTAGTGTCAACCATCCTGAAAGTAATTTTTGTGGTACAGAATTCATGAAAGTTCAATGAAAATGATGGCCCTGTTTTGTTTCTGCTGAAGACACATTAATAGAGCTGCAAAATAAAGGGCTAGACAACAAGGAAAAGGGCACATATTGGTCATTGCTAATGTTTTTATTTTTATTTTTATTTTTTGGATGTTTTAATTTACCTGAAGTTGCTTGAAAAATCCCATATATAATAAGTATTTTTGTATCAAAGACTAACAATTGTGCTGCACTCTGTGGTGGTTTTGTGATATGGACAAATGTAGAAAAACTACAGTGATAGCATAAAATTCATTTTGAAGTGTGATCCAATCAAAATTTGAACCCAGTGTCCAGAAAGGAAAGGCTAATGTATTAATCCACTCTGACACCTAACTCAGTTCCTCTCACTCTTCCAAATCTTCTTTTAACACCAGAATGCCTGGTAAAAATTGTTCAAGATCTGTCCATGCTACTTCCCACCTGGCTGACACTTCTGATGTCATTTGACCTCACCTTCCACTACTCATTTCACAAAACCACTTGTTGGTATTGTGCCTTGTCATGATCCTGCTCACTTTTCTAGAGAATTCTGATTGGCTGCCCTATAGTGACAACTATACAGAATGGAAACAATCATGAATGTATAATAATGACAGTCTGCTATTATTGTTACAAAACTTCCCAAATGCTTACTAAATTCCACTGGAACACTTTTACTTAGAATCCTTTTAAATTTGGCTGTTTCAGGCTTTCAGGTGTACAGCTTGAAGGCGGGGAAGTCAGCCATATTTGTCTTTGTTCTACCACAGAGTGTAGGGGGGAGAGAGAATTATATCCCGTTTTGATTCCTTTAATATAAATAAAGCTCTAGATTTTCACAGTTGCAAGATATGTCTTGTGAACTTACAAAAGCTATGTTTTTTTTTAATCCCTGTAGATTTGCATTGTGGCTCCTTCACGAGGGCATACAAGCTAGCTCGTTTCAGAGCAGAACTACAGGATTTCTCAAAGTTCAGGTACTTTACTCGATTACATGACAGTAGTTTAGGAACTCTCTTTGTGGTAGGCATTGCTTCGCAGACCTGACAGAATGGATAGAGAATGGCCCTTGTGCCTGATCCATAACAGTCATTGCCTGTTACACACATTTCAAGATTCATTCGGGCTATGAAGATAATCGAGGCAGCCGACAGTTACCCTGCAGCTGCATGGATTTATGATGGCACTGTCAAGAAAATGAGCCAAAATGACACAGTAGCTGGCTTGAGCTGCAAATAATGTGATAGGCTGTACAGTGGTAGTGTAGCAGCTGCTGTCATTGCAGGTAATAGGCTATAAAGAAGGCTGATAGCAATACCTGTCATTTCTTAATGGCTGACTTCACTGAAGAGCTTTTGTGGCCTTTAACATGGAGATAATAGAAGATACAACAAATTTTACAGCTTTCACGTTGCATTCATAATTTATCTTGAGAGTACTACCCCAACAAGGACAACAGTTGTCAGACTGAGAAAGTGCAGAACTGCCTTTGAATTGTGAGAGATTGTCTATTATTATCAAGAATGGAATTCAAGCACAGAAGATGTTCCTGTGTTGTTAGGCTTTGATTTCTATACCAAATGTCTTTAGTTTAATGTGAATCTATTGCAGGGTTTATTTTGGAGAGGACTTGTGTAGTGATTTGCTTTTTTCTGCCGGGGGGAAAAAGACAGAAAAACAAATATTATGTCCCATTTTGCATCTTAGTATTGAATATGAACTTGTGCTGAGTAAGATCTAAATACATGAAAGGTAGCTTTACATGCTTTTGAACCTCTATTACAGCAGCTGGGAATAGTGACACATTGGTACAACATGTAGTAGGCCCATTTCTGAAATAAAAATGAGAAGCATCAATTGAACGCTTAAGCTAGATTGTAAATTTGGTCAAATGTGAGACTGATAAGTAAAGTTAATGGGATGTATTTAAATAAAGCTAAAATATGCCAGCATGATTGAACAATATCCAATCAGCGACCAGATAGTCTGATGAATATTGTCTTTAGCTTTGTATCACTTGGAAAGAACTTCAACTTCCTTCCCATTATTTAGAAGGAGATTCTCTTGCACCTGCCATGATGACTTCCATGGGATTTCATCGATGTCTTCTAAATATTAATACCTTGCACAAGTTTATATCTAACTTCTAAATTATTTGTTTTGTTTTAGATTATTGGTTGTAGTGGTTCGTCCTAAAAGAAATGTGGTTGATTTAGGGCATGATCCTTGATGGTGCTGAGCGTTTCTAAGGTGGGTGAGTGCCCTCAACTTCCACAGCATATAACTAGACATTGAGGACAGTTAGGACTGCTCAAATGTTTAGGGCCAAATCCTGCAAGGTGCTTACCGAGGACACTTAGGATATTGTCATCTCCCCCACTTAATACTTGTTAGCACAGATTTAGAATCATTAGAGAGCAGAAGACTATTGCATTAGTGTTATAGTACAGGAGGTTATATCCAGGGGTTAAATTCAGCCAGAGCTGTCCGGAGCTCTGGTAAATATTTTCAAACCTGTGGGAGCCCCAGCACATCCCACAGGGCAGAAGCCCTGAGCCCTGGCACCTCCTTCGTAGCAGAAGCCCTGAGCCCCCACATGCCCCACGGGCTGAAATCCTGAGCCTTGGTGCCTCTCGCGGGGCTGAAACTCCGAGTCCCAGGACTCCAGGAAATACTCTGTGAGAATTTAAGCCCTGATTATATCAAGTTCCTTTGCATCATTTTGCCTAGAAGTTTTGCCCTGGACATCAGGATCAGACCCAAATACAGAATAGCACTGCCTGAAGAGTTACAGATATGAATGTGAGGAAACACTAAAATATATATGAAATCTCTTTGTGTAAGGAAACATAAAGGGTTGGGGTTTTTTGAAGGAACCATTGAAAGTGTGGGCCTGGAGTAGTGGCTCCTATGAAGTTATCCAATTAGGGAGATTCTACATTCTGGGATAGTTTCTGTACAGTTTAGAAAATTAGAAAAGGCGCTTGCTTTCAATACTGCATATAGTGGAAAAGTTTCATTTGGGGTAGAGTCAGACCTATGGAAACAAGACACATTATTTCCATATCTATCATATCCTGAGATGTTAGAATTACTGATGAAAGAGGTTAAGAAAATAGTTTCTGAATTCAACAGTTTGGATCAGTGACTGAATAACATCTGCATGTTCTAAGCATAAAAATATTAAAATAGTTGAAATATTTAATAATAATGCATTTAAGTATTTTAACGGGGCAACGCCATGGGGAAACGATCTACTGAATCAAAAATATTATCTTCCTTTGAATAAATACTTCTTCATTAAATATAGAGATGCATAATGAAATAATGTATTTATAATAAAAACATTGAACATGAATGGGGAAAACTTTGGACTACATAGAGCCATCATAGTGGGTCTTAATCCACTTCCTTTTGGCCTCTTGTGTTGGGATCCAGATGTAGCTGTTGTTTCAGTTTGTCAGAGAGAGAACAAGTATCTGTGGTTCAAAATAAATCTGTAAGATCTCTCTGCTTCTCAGTAAACAAACAGTTAATTCTGTCATAGTCCCAAGGAATTCCCATTTTGTTACTGACGAACTTTTCTTCACATTGAGAAAGATAGCTTAGCTTGTGCCAGAAAGGTTTGTGTAGCAGTGCTTTGATCAGTTTGCACCATTTAATAATCCAAACACTTTTGCTCCATCATTTCACAGACAACTTTATCAGCTGAACTGTGATTTCCAGTTAGGCAGCCGGATGAGACTCCCTTGCTCTTGCCGGGTTTGGTGCTATGAATTTTGCTGCACTAATTGAACATTTTAATTGATAACCAAAATTTTTTGTGCACAATTAAAAAAAAAGTTACATATTTTAAGCTGCAAATGCACAGCTGTGAAATTCAAGAAAAAGCTGTATGATTTTCATTTGCAAATTTATGGATTCATGAAGTAACATCATTGTGGTTAGGGGATGATATGATCTGCTGGGTCTTTCCTATTCACTTTGCCTTTTCCTACCTTTCCACTATTCCTAGATAAAAGCTGCATTTTTGTCTCTGGTATACTTCTAATACTAAAATTACAAAGCAAAAGATCACATTTCTTTGAGAAATTATTTCTATTCATTTTTGGATGCAATCCTGTGGGACAATAGCAACATGCTTTAAATATAGTAATTCATATTTAGGTTTTGATAGGGTGACAGGCAAACCTCTTTTCTCCCAAGAATTATCATCTATCATGTTAAAAGTTATAGGGACTGAAAATTAGGCTGGCTTATTTTAAAGTTGTCCATGAAAATGGTGCCACTGTGATATTTTCTTGTGGTAGCTTTTCTATTAGATTTGGAGGTTTCATAGTTAAAAATATGATCATAAAATCATTATCTTACTACAAAAAGTCCTATTTCAATGCCAAGTATTGCTCTACAAGAGACAAGGTGGGCGAAGGAATATATTTTATTGGACCAACTTCTGTTGGTGAGAGAGACAAGCTTTCAAGCTTACACAGCACTCTTCTTCAGGTCTAGGAAAGTCTCTCTAATATCTAACATTCAGTGGAACTGTGCCAATTTCAGAATCTGGACAGCAGTTAAATCTCCTTGTAAAGACTCTCAGACTCTGCTAAAATTCACAAGTATTTGCTTCTATAATAAGAGGAAGGATTGTCCTATGGCTAGGGTGCTAGCCTGGGGCTTTGGAGACCAAGGCTCAATTTTCTTCCTCAGACTTCCTGTGTGAGCTTGGGCAAGTCATCTGGGGCTTGTCTACACAAACACTGGGGGGATATGTGTACACTGCAAAAACAATCCTTGAGGCAGCAAGCCTCAAAGCCCAGGTCAACTGACTTGGGCATGTGGGGTTCACACGATGGTAGATGTTCTCACTTGGACTGGAGTCTGGGCTGTGGGACCCTCCCCCCCTCTCTGAGTTTCAGAACTCAGGCTCCAGGCCTATGCTGCTATACTGCTATTTTTAGCCCCATAGCACGAGCCACACAAGCTCGAGTAAATTGACTGGGCTCTGAGACTCACTGCTGCAGGGTTTTTTTTCCTTCGGTGTAGATGTAACCCTTAGTTTGCAGTAAGTTAGGGTGTGAATATACCACTCACTAGCCTACCACGCATTAACTGTTCATGTGGACCCTGCTGTTGTCCATTACTCCTGAGGAATTCTGCACTACTGTGCATGCGCAGAATTCATGTCTGGCATATAATTTTTTTTCTGTACAGAAAATACGTTCTGCCTGAGAAATGCTGTAATTCTACCTTTTGCCCACCAGGACAGACAACACCAGCTGACAGGCAGTAAAAGCTAGCAGCAGGCTGCATTCAGCACAGCACCCTGTCCACAGGGCCAGGTTAGGAGGCACGGGATATGCACGGGACAGACTGGGGCAGGGCTCAGGAGCTAGTGGGTGACAGCATTGAGCCAGGGGCTGAATGGGAAGGGGCTGCAGGGCCACATGGGGATGGGGGTAGTGCACTGCAGGGCCACATGGGGACAGGGTGAGGCGTGTGCAGGGACAAATGGGGATGCGGGTAGATGTGTCTGACTGAATGGGAGAGGCTAGGGGTCAGTCAGGATCAACATGGGGGAGGCTCCCCAACTCCCTAACAATTCCTCCCCCACCAAAAAAATACTTCTCCCTTCCACACTCAACAACCTTCCGGGTTCACTTCCAGGCTTCTTCTCTCTCCCTCAATTCCTCCATTATCTTGGACATCCCCAAGCCTTTGCCCTGCTTCTGAGGGGTGCAGGAAATACATTTCTGTATTGTAGTTTAAATGAATTGCTAAAATTTCTGTATTAATTTGCCTAGTAAAGAATCTATTTGTCAAAGAAACATTTCCTGATTTTTTTGGTGGGGAGGGAGAGTCTTTAATATTAAAGATATACTTGCGGACAGGTATTTTGAAATAAATTATCAAAATAATTGAAACTGGCCTGATTATATTATGTTATTATGAAAAATAAAATACACAGATTTTTTTAGAATTTTAATTTATTGTTCAGAGAATTTTTAATTTTTTGGTGCAGAATTCCCCCAGGAGTAACTCTGCATTAACAGTTCCATAGTGTGCTTTGATCTAGTCCCCTTTCAAAGTGAGGTAGATCAGAGCACACTAAAGAACTGTTAGTGTGCTTCAGCACGGTCCACATGAACAGTTAATCTGCAGCAGACTAGCATGGGGTAGCTTCCCACCTCAGTCTGCCACGAAATAAAGGTTTGTGGCTGTAAACAAACTCTTAGTTTCTCTATGTTTCAGTCCCCCATTTGTAAAATGGGGATGATAGTTCTACTCTGCCCCACAGCGGTGCTGTGAGAGTCTGTGAAGATTGTGAGCCACTCAGCTACTATGTAATTGGGACCATAAAAGTGCCTAATTTAAATAGATAGGTGAATGGACATAGGAAGGGGCTTGATCCTTTTCCCTTTGCGTATGTCTCCACTGCAGTTGGGAGTGAGCCTCCCACCCTAGGTAAACAGGTTCATGCTAGATTGAGCTGGGCTAGTGCACTAAAAATAGCAGTGAAGATGTTGTGGGTCTGGTGCATGGTGCTAGCCATCCAAGCTCAGAACCAGGGGCTCAGGTGGGCTTGATAGCTGGAGCCACATTGTCCACACTGATACTTTTAGCGTGCCCTGCTAGCATGAGGCCGTCTACCTGAGCTGGGTGTCTTGTTCCAGGCTGCAGTGGTAAAACTGACTTCAACTGGCCCCATGACATTGTCCTTCAGTGAAGTGCAGCCTGATAATTAAACTATAACTCTTCCTCTACCATGACTCATGCATGTCAAGGGCCACAGTTAATTTAGATATTCTTGTTGTTTTCCATGGGCAGTTATATAGCATACAAGGTACACTACATTAAAAGGTTACTGCAGGTTCTGCCTGATATAAATGTACGTTGTAGTGCACTGAATAGGCTAATTAGGAATTAAACATCATTTTAAACTCAAATTATGCTGACAACTGAATCTTTTTAGCTCTTCTACTAATAGTTGTGTTAGACATTGAAGAGCTATGCTCCAAGTCTTGACACATTGTTCTGACTTATGCTCAATAGCAAAGCATGACTCTAGGGAATAGTTCTGAGCCAAAGTACCTGCTTGTGACAGGTGAACTCCAGTTCTCCAGGTTCTCAACTATAAGACCAGTATTTTTTCCCGGAGTTTTCTAACTCTTTCCCCTCCCCCTTCACTGTTTAAAAATCTAGACTTCCTAGGATTTTAGTACAGTAATAGCAAAGGTGTGACAACCTTACATCAAGCACATTTTTCTACACATTGCTAATATGAATTAACAGGCAAAATTATCAAAATAATTTTGTGCAGTGGTACTAAGTGAGGAGTAAGTGAATAGCAAGAGGTGAAATGAGTAAATAAAAGCAAATTTTGTGGCCATCTCTATAGTAAATCTATATATAGTATTTCATGTGAAAGCTAAAAGCACCAACCGAGGGGAAATGATTTTCAGTGTCAGTGACGTTAAGCCATGTCAGCAGCATTTCCTTCTGTGTATATCATCTCACATGCAAGAAAGGATGGATTGAATTCATATCTGAAACAAGACAAGATTTTCCATCTGACCTCATTATGTGTTCCTCCGGAGTGCATCCTTGGTTTTCTGCCTGAACTAAAATGCATGTGGAGAAAAGCGAATACAAAGCAGCTCTGCACCGCTGTTACCGAATCATCTTAATAAGATGGAGGTATTTATTGTTTTGCCACAGTCATATCTTAATTCTAAAAGTCATTAATGCACACTGCATCCCTTTGTTAAAGCAATCTTTGTAAGTGAAGGCATGAACTAATGAGGGGCTTTATGCGTTCCAGCACGGTTGGCAGCAAAGATGAAGTAGCATTACAGTATATCAGAGAGATTTATACTGAGAATTCTTAATAGAAAGATTTTTGGAAACTCGGCCATCATCTCCTTATTAATAATTAAAATTACAAATTATCATTGTTATAATACAGGCAGTTTTGCTTTCTGTCAGCATCCACAGTATATTCAAGATATATTTCCTTTGTTGGGATTTGCAGAATTTTTCATCACTCTTGAATATTTACCCTTTGTACTTATATTCTTCAGAGGTCAAAAACCATAGTAAATACTCTTTGCAAGAGAAGGCAGAATTTTCCAAAGCTTCATCAGATTATAATTTTGGAAAATGGTGATGTCATAGAACTGAAAAATCATCTTTTAATGTGGCACAAAATAACACTTTCTACACCACTGTTTTGTTCTATCACTGTCAATGTTCTATCATTTTTCCTTCCTAAAACATAAACAAGATGAAAAAAATAATGCAAATACAAATTCTGTTTGGGCATGTGTGTATATATTTATATATGTATATATTCATATATAAACAAACATAGATATAAACTCACAAACGATGTAATTTCAGTTGCCATGGGAGTGCTGGACCATTGCAATTAAGAATTAAACCAGATTAGGAAGGAGTTATTAACAATCATGATATTCTATATGTGTTTGAATATTATTTTTCTAATTATTTAATTAATATGACTATATATGTAATCAAAAGAGCCTAAGAGCTTAGGAGCCTACTGGCTTTCCTACGCATACAAGTTTTACTATTTTAAGCACTGTAGTATGAACACAATTTTACCAATATAAATGTGCTTATACCAGTATAGTTTACTCTTATAGGGGAAGGGAAGTGAGCTATACAGTATAAGACTCCTTTGTACATGTAAAATTATGTCCACACAATGGATTTTACTGGTATAACTATTACAATTTTAAAAAACCCACCACTAACAAAATTAATCTCTAACCAAAATAGTTATACTGGTATAAAAACTGTGTCAGGTCTAAGTCCATTGCACTTAAATTTTAGATTGAGACAGCTACGGCACTCAGTGGTGTGCAAAATCCACATTTCTGAGCATCTTAGCGATACTAATCTAATACCCAGTGTAGATGCAGCTAGATCACTTCTGTTGACCTACCTACTGTCACTCGGGGAAGTGGAGTTCCTACAGTGGTGGAAAAATGCCTTCCATCACTATAGGCTGTGTCTACAGTACAGTACAGGGATATACTGGTATAGCTACGGCACTGTAGCTATGCCACTATAGTCCCCATGATGTAGACATGGCCTTAGGACATTCAGTGAAATGTAGGTTCAGATGTAGCCAAGTTACTTCTGAAATGATTTAAGCACTTCTGAAAATTATACCCATACTAATAATATTTAAATAATTAGCAAAACAATATACTGTGGAAAACTAAATATAGTATGCTGATAAATTAATATTTAATAACCCAAGGGAAGTGAAGAGGACAATTTTAACTTTAGAAAAAACTCCACCCAGTCAGACAAAGCTACTTTCCCAAGAATAAAGGATAGGCTGATCTGGTGGTCAGAGGGGTGTGTGAAATGCTACGCTTAAGGCTGGGAAAGGGGAAAGTCTTCTTGAGGTGGAAGTGATCTAGCATAGTGCTTTGGAGAAGAAAGGATCCTAATTAGTCTATGGCTGCACTAGAGAATTTACAGCAGCAGAGCTGCAGCGATGCAGCTGCATTGCTGTAAGCTATCTAGTGTAGCTGCTCTAATCCGATGGGAGAGAGCTCTCCTGTCGGCTTAACTACTCCAGCCCCAAGAGCGGCAGAAGCTATGTCAACAGGAGAAGCTCTCCTGCAGACATAATGCTCTCTACGCTGGTGCCTAGGTTGGTGTAACTTACATCATTCAAGGGGGATGGCTTTTATATACCTCTGAGTAGGGTGACCAGATGTCCTAATTTTATAGGGACAGTCCCGATTTTGGGGTCTTTTTCTCATATAGGCTCCTATGACCCCCCACCCTCTGTCCCGATTTTTCACATTTGCTGTCTGGTCACCCTACCCCTGAGTGACATACGGTATACCTCAGTAAGTGCTAGTGTGGTAATAAACTGTATCACTTGAAGACTAAAAAACACCCAAAAGAACAACCCCAGGTTTCATGTAGCTGGGGTCTCCCTCTCTTTCTCTGTCTAGGTATCTCTCACCCTTTTTCTCTGGACACAGCATGAGGCTGGAACTCTCACAGAGAGGTCAGAGCCAGGACTTCCACCTTGGATATGTAAGACTTGATTTCTTTTTTGCAGCTAAGCTAAGAGTGCCTTATCTAGTTTAATTTATGAGAAAGTTAAATTTAACTATGTGAAGCAAACCATTTATTTTGTTTGAAATCCATTTTCTCCTTATTTTTAATAAATCTTGTTTTAAGCAGCACTTCTATTGTTGGTGTTTCAAAGAGTTTGTTCCCAAAGAAAGAACCCTGCAACCATAAAGAAGAGATACAAAGGGTAAATATTTTATGGGAACCCTAACCCTACCCAGTCAAAGGGCATGAGCAGGATTGTCCTCTACCAGTGTTTTAGTGTCTTTTGCAGGAGACCCCAACAGAACCAAGGAGGAGACATGAGTTACAGGGTGGTTAAGTCACACATACATACTTATATAGTTATTTTAATTAAATGATTAATATCAATTGAATCTGTTTTTAAATACTGAATACATGTATTTTATGTTTTCTATAATACGAAACAAGAATCTGTTTTTGGTGCTGTAGGCAAGTTATGAACACAATTTCCAGATTAAGGGGTTGATATCTACAAACAGGGAGGTCTGCAAATAGGGTGAGTGTCTTGAATCTGCAGGCTAATTCAGACCTATTATCTAGAGATGAACCTGAACCTGAATGAATTCCAAACCTTGGGGAAGTTCACTTCTAGTTAAGAATTTGGCTATTGGCTCTTATTTCTAGAATGAACAAAAGTCCTCAGTCCAACACTGTCCCTACCTAAAGTTTTGGGAAACTTGGATCTAGGGTGACCAGATGTCCCAATTTTATAGGGACAGTCCCGATTTTTTGGGGCTTTGTCTTATATAGCTGCCTATTACCCCCCACCCCCTGTCCTGATTTTTCACACTTGCTGTCTGGTCACCCTACTTGGATCTGGACTTCTACTTGTGAGTCCCACCTTAAAGCTGACACCTCCTCTCCTCACCCAAAAAATATTTGTTAGTTAACAGAACCATGTCTGACAAAACTCATGCAGATGAAATTTACAAACAACAGAGTAAGAACAACTGTGAAAGTATGATGTCTTCTTACACAGCTATGACATCACATTGTGATGCAAATAACGTAATTGAATGTGATCATTGCACACCAAAGTATTGTATATTCTGCAAAGTTTTGAATAGAATGTTTTGTGCAAAATAATCAGTGGTATAAAATAGTCCAATTAGCTCAAAATTTTAGCAGTGCCTAGGGTCATTGCTATACCTAATGCACTACCATCATTCTAAAAGCTTCTCCCCCCCACCACCCCCACCCATCCCCACCCTCTTGAGTTTATAACCCAAATGAGAAAACTGCCCTTGGGCAAAAACATGGTAAAAATAGTTGTCACGACAGTACCAATTTTATTGTGAGGTTTTGGGGGGTTTTTTGGTATGTGCGCTTATGTCTCTGAATAGTATGCAATCGCATCTAGTGTGTGTGCTTTAATCCCTTCAGAAGTAGGGTAGATTGAGAACAGAGTAGCAAACCTAAATTTGAAATTTTCTTGCTTTTGTCTATTTAAGCCAGATCCTTAACTTCATTATAGCACAGTGTTTTGTACTGTGATATATCAACAGATATATCAGCTGTTGAGTCAAAAACCTTTTATTTCTATTAGTACCGAGCAGGTTAAATTAGATGCATCAGAGCTGTATTACTACTCCCCTTGAGCTAGTGTAGTACAGCAAAACAATAGTGTGCAGGGAGTGAATGCTTACCAGGAGAAAGTTTACTTTCAGTGTTAAGAAATAATTTAGCCGAATTGGTGCAGCGAAAGTAGTAAACACAATCCCCCTCACTGTTGTTTGTCAGGGTGTATTATATCACCCTGGATTGCTTTGTCAATAATCTGCCTGGCCTGCAAGCTAAAAATCTAAGATTGCCAGGATGACTGACAGGCTGGAGATAGCTGATAATTCTAAGGAATTGGAGGTGTAAAATCTTTAAGGACCGTGTCTACAGTATAAATGCCAGGGTATCTCCACATCACTCTGTACTTACAAAGGCAACAGCATTGTTAATGGCAGCCTGTCTGTCCATCAAGTTTGCTACAGGAGGATTTATCCTTCTTTCACTCCTTATCTTCTGTTGCTGTGTTTATTTCTAAACCAGCTGCAGATTAAATTGCCTCTTGTCTTCACTCTTACACTGAGCACAATGATATGTTCTATAAAGCCTTAAACCATGGTGTTTTTCAAGCAATTCTTTTTTCAGAACACTAACTTCTAATTTTTTTGTATCTGAATATGTGTATCTCCTTTCATTTCCGGTATTCTATGTGTAGTGTCTTCTGTTTACCTGACTAATTTTAAGGCTCATATATCTTATTTGTGATACCAGGGCTCTTGGAATACAAAATGGAAGACATATTAGAACTAATTTACCTGACAAATAAGGGACCATGTTAATGTGCAATTGTGCTCTAAAAAGTGACTGTGAAATGATAATATGGAATTTCATGTTTGTTTGTCTCTCGGTGATTTCTATATCAAATATGTTCAGTTTGCAAATAAAACAAATGTGTTTTCTATCTGTCAGTCTTGCAAATGAGTGTGAAAGTCAAGCTGTGTTCTCTCTTGCTTATATGCCATCATCAGTATAGAAGATTCTGGACTCTGTTGGTTATTCTATTGATGATGCACAGTACAGATTTTGGTGCACTTTTTCAGAACTGTGTTGGCTCCACAACAGAAAGAGGAATAAAAAAGTACTAAACATTTATTGTGTCATAGGTATAAACTCTACTCAGGGAGCAGATCTTTTGTGTAAATTGTTGCCATTTTACCAAGGCACTTTTCTAACACCCACCAGATTCAGTTATGGGCATACTAGTTTGGATGAAATTAAAATTTCTCTAAGCCTTTGTTCCAAACCTTAAATGAAATTTAGCTGGAAAATATTTGGTTACATTATTTTACTTACATTTTCTTTATGGTTATGTCTGTCTGCCATTCAAGGTTCTGACCAATTGTGCATTGTCAGGAAGTTTAGCTAAAGCTTTGACACTCATCTGAACCTTTTTTGAAGAGTAATTGACATCCATTTTTAATAAACAGGGCAGCAGTCTACATGGAAATCCAAACACTGTGTAAATATCTTGGTCCTCTGTACTTGATTCATATGTTGTCACCAAGAATTTGCTTAATTTTTTAAAAAATGATTGAAAAAATGGAATAACATATAAAAAACAAAACCAGGAGAGCAGTCTGGACACTCCAAGTACATTTTAAAGAGATTTATTAAATTATTATAAAACATTTTAATATACTTCTTGGGCTAAGCTATATTAAATAATCATGAGCTATGTCTGTGCATTGCAAGAAAATACTCTATTAACCCTCACCTGCCATGGACACCTGCAGACATCCTTCTGCTGCAGTTTCAAGTAGTTAAATCCCATATTTATGTGTGGATTTCCACAAAGAGAACAAAACAGTTACTTTATAGTTACTGAATGGTAAGACCAGACATCTGTTACACAAGACACACATTTAGAAGTGGGCCTTTTTTTACTGAGTTATGAGACTAAAAATTCTTCTTGAGAAAATGGCATAACATTCATTATACAAAGAACAAGACAATCATGTCTTTTATGCTAGAGACAGTAGTAATGAGACCACAAAGTTCCTAACAATAGTGAGTGAAAACACATTAATCTTTCTGACTCTCAAACATATTTCAAAGATTGCACTTAATCTTAGAGATGTGTAGCACGTCTAACTGGAATGAAGACCAGCATTATATGAAGACCAACACTCCAGTAGGGAAATACACTCCTGTGGTTTTACACCACTTTTGATAATGCAATTTCTGGAAATTTTATCAAGTGTGGTATTTCCAGTGGTGTTATATCCAGTGATCCACATCATCAAATACCACTGATAGAATAAAGTCTTTGACTCAAACATTGAGCAAAGTTTATTGCATTAAGTTTATCATCACCAATATACAGTAGATGTTGGTGAGCCAGAATTTAGGAAAATATTTGCAGATAGCAAGGAAGGTTGGATTTCCTCTACATTTACCCAGCGACTTGTGTTTAGCAGTGGCTCAATTGTAGCTGCATGGGAGTGCATCCCATGATCATCTAAGAAATCTAGGAGACTGGAATAAAATACTGCAGTTTTCTGATCAAACCATTTCCCTCCCTTATTGCTGTGACACATTCTTCTGATTCTTTATCATTGTTGTAGAGTAATATATTAGTACAAGAAAGGCCTTTGTAAAACTAGAATACCCCAAAACATTTAACATCTCTAGATTTAGGTCCATAAGTACCCAATGACTTGTGTTTAGCAGTGGCTAGAGTTAGAGGAAAAAATAAAGTTTCTTTTAAAATCTAGTTTGATTTATATTGATGGCTCAAAATGAACTAGCTTGGGGGGGGGGGTTCAGCCTGTTTCCTTACACAGAGCAATTTGTAATTATTGTAGCACCAACATTTGTCCTCCTCTTGAATGAACAGAGTTATGCCAGCAGAGCTATATTTCTAGAGAGTCAACCTTGATATCACCTAACTATCTTCAGCAGTGTTATTTACTTGTACATCCTTATTATAACCCTTCTTCATTATTTTCTATACTTGACTATTGCAGCTACCCTTCACCTGTCTCTCTGCAGAGGTTGCTGCATTGTATTTCATCTGATACTCTTTTCTCCAAAAGATGTATTTGTTATCTCTGCTGTGTGCCAGGACCTCCTCTTGATGCCGTGCCAATGCATCTAAGTCATATTCTCAAATTGAAACCCATCTCCCCTTCACATCACATTACATCTCCTGCCACTTCTCTCAGCTCGTGATATGTGACTTTCAAGGCCCTGCATAAACTACACATGAGAAACATAGACTGAAATGTAACATGAGCCCAAGATGCAAAGTTTGGTCCTGGATCAGAACTTCACCATCCTATGAAAGTGTTTGGATCCAGAGCTCAGATCTGGATTGAAGGCCCTATCTGTTGAAAATAATGCAATTTATCTTTTAGCCTACAACAAAGAACACAGTTTACATTATACTGTATAATGTAAGATAGATATAAGCTGTGTTGTCATCGTGTAAGCTTTTATTCTGGATAGGGAGTATACAAAGTGTAGTATCTATAAGTTGCATGTGATCTAACTTTTGATAGATGACAGTACAGCCTGTGGTCCAGAGTACCCTCATGGATTCACCTCGTGGAGGGGAAATATTTGCAAAGATCCCCTGGCCAAGATCATCCCATTGGCATCAGCGATTTGCCACCCAATGGAAAAGTTTGGAGAGCTGCTGGCAACTCCCCAGGTTTCTACCACTGGCTTCAGCTGGCTTGTGGCTCTTGGGGTGGAGAACTCCATGGAAAAAAGATACTGTAACTCTAGACTGTATTATCTTTCCTGATGAATTTCCACAGGGCTGGAGAGGGGATGATGTGCATTTAATCCTATTCCTGTTTTACCTAGTTCCCCTCCAGCTCACTCGGTCCCTGAAAGCATCCTGGACACTGTGGAAGGCCTCCATGGAGTCCCATGGAGGGGAGTTGATGCTTCAAAAGCAAGATATGCATAGAGTATTCTCTGCATGAATGGATCTGTGGGGAACAATTTTGACCTATGTTTTCACTTAAGTCAAATTTAATAGAGTACATTGTTCAAGAAAAACTGCAAAATAGGCAACTTTGTGCTTCATAGAGAGAAAGATGATGGTCATTTAGATAAAATTTCTATAGAACTATTTTATGTGAAATAAATTCCACCAGCTGAGTAAGTCTTTTGTGAGACATTTGACTCCAAGAGACAGCAACCAACATCAGTCTAAGGAAGGGTAGCTGCAGATGAGGACATTTATATGTAGCTGAGATCCAGATACAAGATGGATTTGAAGTGACACTTCTTTGAGCAGGCGAGCTATTAACAAGATTGTTCTCTGTTGAGGACATTCAATAACCAGATTGTCTATAACAAGATTATCTTGTGTGAGAGATAAAGTCTACATTTGTGCCATGATGAAGCAGTCTGGAATGGTAATAAACTATAGAGGCAAGATTGTGAACAAGTTGGTGTGGGAGGTTGAATAGAACTGGATTCTGGCCCACTTATAAGAGAGTGCCATTTTTTTTGTTTTTGTTTCCTGCAGTATTTATTACTCAGGCTTGTCTAAAACTAATTTTATGGACTCAGTTGGTGTCTCCTTCTGTCTCTCATTCTTTGTGTGTGTGTTCCGTGTGTATATAGGTATATATGAAATATATGTACCTTGTCAAGATTATATGAACCTGCGTTGCCCATTCTCTAATGAACTGCGACTTGCTTCTAGGATGTAGTCTACATCAGGAAAGGTTTGCTGGTATAACTATCCATTAATATATGTACTAGCAAACCCTTCTAGTAAATGCACAGTATAGGCACAGTTTACACTGGCAACAATATGCTTTTGCCAGTTCTCCAAAGAAAATAAGCTGTACAGCAAAAGCATTTGATCGCACTATGGCTTTTGCTGGTATAAATGCATTGTAAAAAAATCATACCCTTAATTGACATTATTATATTGGCCAAAGTTCTAGTGTAGAACTGGACAATCTGTGTGTGTGTGTGTGTGTGTGTAGTCAGGAAATGGGCAAGCTGAAGTTAGAAAAGACTGTGCATTCCTTTACTTCTGTAAGAATGCAAGATTTACTGTATCACAACAGTGGCCAGTACTTGATGCTTTTAGAAGAAGGTATAATTTCCAGTATTACACCTAATAATGAGTACCTATTTGGCTCTTTTTATCATCAAAACACTTGAAAAGCATTAGCTAATTAACCCTCAGACATGCCCAGAAAAGTTTATTTCTTCAATGTAATAAATAGGTGAACAAAGATAGAGAGGCTTTCAGGGACTTGTCCAAGCCTTAGAGGGAGTCAGCATTAGAACAAGGATTAGGATTTGGGAGTTCCTGGCTCCCAATTTTAGGCTTAGACCTTTTACTCTCTTTCTCATGATGTGAAATTTCTTCCTCATCTCAACTGTTGATCAATTTATGCCAGGAGCATGAACACTGAAAGCCCTTGTAATTTTATTCTGCTAATGGTTATCATCTAAGATCTAACCCTTTTTTGAATCTTACTGAGCTACTGTATCGGCCTCAATAATATCCTGTAGAAATAAGACCTACAAATTAACTACGCTTTCCTAGGTCAGCATTTAGAGTCATTAGAAACTAATGTTTTTTTCTTTATGTGAATACCAATTTTCCACTTACTGAACCCTCTTTCATTTTCACAAAAATCCAGAGAGAACAAAAAATGTTCCATTTTTTTGCAAATCCACAAAAAATAATTGTCTTTGTTTACTTTTGGCTGACTCTGAGAATTTTTGTTTGTACAGTTCCAGTCACTACCTGGGCAGAGATGAAGCATCATTGTTAAAACCAAAAATATGTTTGCTGAAGAGAATTAAGAATGGGATTGACTCAATTGCACCTCGATAATGAGCATGACTTTAGCCTATTGACTCTCCTCTGTTGTGTTTCTGAAGTTGCTAATTTAGGGCTCAGTTCCATCGGGCCATTCCACGAGGGTGAGCTGATGGCATACATGGTGGAACTAGGGGTGCAAAGGGTGCTGCAGCACCCCGTGGTTTGACGTGGTTTCCATTATATACAGGATTTACAGTTTGGTTCAATGGCTCTCAGCACCCCCACGATACACATTGTTCCAGCACCCCTGGCAGATGGGAGAGTGAGTAGGGAGCCTCCTTCCTCTAACATGACCTATAAAAGGGTTGGGCAGTGTTGAAGTCCTTGCACTCAGAGACTGCACCCTCACTTCCCTCCATGGCACATTGTGATCCAAAGAAGGAAGGCGAGGGCAAAGAATAAGCAGAGCATGCTGGCCTTAGAAAAAGGGAAATATGCTACACCTATTGTGGGGGAAGATGAGCTCCCGGGTGTGCTTTGGGAATGCCTTTCAGTGCTTCTCAGCCTGGTGCAGCTCAGGCCCACACCACCCCCAACAAAAGGGTGTGCCTTAATAGCACAGTCGAGTCCTTTGGGATTTGTTTAAGTGGCTTAGGGGAAAAAATAACACAACAGAAAAAATGTTTTGTGGGACTGTGATATCTCAGGACAAGAAAGCTACATTGGCCTGCCAAGAGGAAATGTACTGTCATATTTTGGTTTTATCACTACGCACGTGTGGGTGGATGGAAGCAGCTCAACAGTTTTGTTACTGTCATATTTCCTATTTTACGTTTGTTTTTGTTTAAAACATCGGCATTGAGTTCAGGAGCCAGGAGAGGGAGACACTGAAGAGGAAGAAGCAGATTACATTGACCTTTTCAGGTTGCTTTTGTTTTCCTCAGCTCAGCTGCTGTCAGGTTGTGCTGCTGGGGTCAGCCACAAAATTTTCAGTTGTAAGTCAAGACTCTTTGTTTTTAGTTGCAAACTTATAACAAATGGGAGCCAGGTGTGCAGGCTTTGGTTTGGCTACTGTTCAGAACTTGTTGCATTTATTTTTCATTGGTTGTGCAATAGTGACACTGGTTTGTCTGTACAGCCTCTGTTACATAATATATCTTTGTTTTCTTTCTCAGTCATTAATAGTCTGAAAAAGTACAGGAAAAGAAATAGCCACAAAGATTAAGATGTAGGAGTCTGTATAGAGGTTGAAGTTACCCCTGGTCTCAGAATCCTTCATGCTCCTTTGAGAATCCACTCAAATTTCCCTCTCTTTTTCATGAACATCCATCTGGTTCCTCTATCTTTAAGATGGCTTCATAACAGATTCAAGTGTTCTAATCCTCCCTGTTGGACTAGGCAGTCTCTTAAAACATTGCCTCTAGGGCCCCTATGTCAGACTCTCGATGTCCTCTCAGCTGCCAGAATGTCAAAGAGATCTGCAGGATTTCATTGAATCATTTTCTAGGATACATGGGAAGAAGAATTTTTGGGCTCCTATATAAAGTAATGCGTTACTAAAGATAGGAGAATCAAAGAGCATCCGTAGACATGTATCTATGATCCTACTCCCAGGAAAACACAGTGCTGCCCTGCAACAGAGGCTGAACTCTGCCTTGAAGATACAGCCCTCTGTGAGGACAGCATGGAGCTGGGTAGCACAGCTGAGACTGCCCACTCAAATAGTGCAACATGTGTTCCTTTCTGCTCAACTAAGCAAAACCCTGGCCACTGTAGAGAGCAGTTAGGGTTTCTTTGCCTGTCACTGTTTATGATAGTGCCAGTAGTTCGGAGCAAACTGCATTCAAGGGAAAACAGACAGAAATTGTCCAACTCTTCCTTTTGGGAGGAAGATTACAAGCTTCTTGCATGGTTGTCCTGCTTTTGCACACACACAGGGACAAAGCACAATCTGGTCTTGCGTACAGGATGCTAGAAGGCCCACATAAAATAGTGGGGAGAAGGAGGAGCACTCCCAAGAGCCATTCACCTCTGTTTTCCTGGGTTCAAATATATTTTAGGATGTGAATGAAAATGACAGCATTCTAATTTTATCACCTTACAAAACCACTACTCATTTGTCTGCACTAAAGAAAAGGCCTAGGACTGGAGTATTAGCAGGGGTGTTAAAGATGAAGATTTAGTTGTACTGGCAGAGCTGTGTGGAAAATGCCTGCCCAAACTCAGGCTAATGTTATTAGTTTCCCACATTCATGAGTATTACATTCATTTATGAATATTTAAAATAAAAATAAAAATGTTGGCAGTTAAGTAGAAGCAAATTATTTGTCAGCTGCACCATTTGTCATTAATCAAAAACTACAATGTGGGAGGCAAAAAGAAAATAGCAATGGAGGGTGTTGCTGATAGCTTTTTGTTTTCTGCTTTGTTTTCCTTCCTGAAGCTAATTTCAGTACTTGTTGAATCTCCCCTTTGTATGTCTCTCCCATCTTATAACTACTTTTCCTCTCTTTCCCTGGGGTAATTGTGCTCCAGATCTTTCTTATTCACAGTCCAATTGTAGGTAAAATTTCCTAGGACTAAAGATTATTTGATTCCACAATTTGTCTTCAATAACTATTCCAAATCACAACATTAAAAACAGAGTAGGGGAAGACGTTGCCTGGATTTTAGGGCTGGGTTTTGGCAAGGCTGAAAATGACCCGGATTAGCTGAGGTGAAAGAGAACTCAAATCTAAACATAACTCCTTTGCTCACACTTTATTTTCATGAGAATCCTCTCCCTCCTTCTCCTCCCCCACAGCACAGAATGTCAAAGTTTGGCTGCAGCAATGCCCGAAGTAATGGGAGATTGATATCTCTGCTGGAGCTAAAAAGGAGAGGAATTCTTCTGCACGGGGCCAAGAGGGATAATGAAAACATTCCACACTTGCTGCTGCATCTTCATGCCTCCATGATTCCTTTTGCCTCCTCCAAAACAAGCATGAGGAGGAATGGGCAATGGAGCCACACAGGGTTTGTCTTCAATAGAGAATTAACTTGCTGTTAATCTTGATTGATCCTGTTAAATCACCCCTTGCTTGGGCACCCCCACAAGTTATGTCCTGGTTGTGACAGACAGTGAGGCAGCCATCTTACTTGGAGGTATAGGGCAGACCATGAGTTAGCTTTCCTCCCTGTTTGCTAACTTGAGATGTCCCCTGTGAGAACACTGGCCAAAGTCCCCATGCAACGATTGTTGCTGATCCTCCAAACCTCTCATGTCTGTGTCCTACCTTGACATCTCCCCATTCTCTGTAATCTGACCAGAAGTCACCTAACTTCATATGGTGCTGCTTGGTGGTCTCAGTCTCATACCGTATCCTGTACCATACTCCCCCATTACCCTTCCAAGAAATCTTGCATGCCTTAGTGCAGCAAACACTCAGTGAGCCTACCTTCATACATGAAGAGAATGTAGACTGCTATGCATTGTTCTGGCATCTGACCCGCTTTGGCAGCACTGGTTCAGATGGCCCATGGTGGCTGTTAGGGGTTTGAAGAGCTGGAGCTGGAGAAAAAGAACTGGATTTTTCATCCATATACATTAGAAACCATGGATCATATGAGATTTAAAGCAGATTGTTCATTAGCTACACTACCTGTACATCTTTCTCAGCTGTGTGGAAGTGAAATGTAAAAAATGTTGCTAAGTTAAATTTCTACTCAATCTTTTTCTTTTCTTTTCTTTTCAGTTTTCTGTTATTGATGCTGTGTGGACTAAGACTATCAAAGAGATAATTTAAGGGCAAATCCACACCTGAAAAGTCAAAATCATAAGGTTTCCCCTTACAGAAAGCTCCCTGGGGAACATAATACAGGGAATCATGGGCAATTTACTACTAGATGTGATATGTATCTCTCTGATATAAAAAAATCAATGATTTCCCTTAAAAAAAGGCCTCCCTGGGGACCAAAGAGTAGAAGGTCAGAAAAGCTTACTGGTTTGCATGCCTGTCTGTTTGTTCTCTGATGGCAAACAGCACTATAAGTAACGACTATTCATTCGCTGAAAGAAAACAGCAAGCAGCCCTCTGTGCTCCACCTTATCCACCACTGTGATACCATTATCTAGAGATTCTTATTCTGAAGAAGAATGAAGGATTTAAGGAATGAAATTGCACTCCCTTACCTCTACACCTCTCCCCTCCTGCATGCTCAGACATACAGACACACACACTGTGTGTTATCTCATACATAGTTGGAATCTGCACAATATGATTTTCTCAGGGTTGGTCAAGGTAATGAAATATTTGACCAGCCTGGTTGCTCACACATACCAAATACTCAAATACGTGGAAATGTCAGGTGCTAGATTCATTCCATTTCAGGAAAGATAGCACAGTGTCAACCTTCCCTGGTGATTGTACACTTAGTGATCATATTTTCTGATGTACTAAGAGCCAGTTTACATGAGTTTTCATCTTCTCTGAGGATTTTGTAAAAGAGCAAAACAAGAAATGGCTTTTTCTCTCATTGGATTTCCCCGTCAAACATTCCCACACCTAGATTTTATCTTTGCATCATAACAAGGATCTCAAAGCACAATTGGTAATTTATAGTTTTTACTCTATTACTTGAATCCAGTATTAGTCAGTTCCCTCCAGGTAATATTTGAGCAAAGGTCTCCCCTTATTGACAGCAGATCTTGGGTGCAGTTGTTTAATCTATAGCACTAAGAAATGATTCCTTTTAAAACTAACTTTGAAACTCCGATTTCTCATTAAGGTGTTTCCAGGGTATTGTGTACATGGAGATGGATTTTCACCAAATGGTGCAAAATGTTTCCCCAGTGCATTCTGAATGGTTTCATACATCTCAAATGTAGCCTTCCTGTGAAATTTTGGGAGACTGAAAATAATTTGCAGTAAAATATGTGCAAACTCAAAAAGCAACTTCAATGAAAATATTTGAATTTTTGAGTTTTGAAAAAGCTCCCAGTGGTGGTAGTACTACCTCAATGCCACCTCACCTAGAGAAATAAATATATCCTGCAAATCAGATAGTCCTGAGTTCAACTCCAAGTCTGCCAGTGCTTGATTTTCAAAATAATTGGCATTTATGTCATGAACTGGTGAGTTTATGTTATGTGTGGTCCTTTGTGCCTGATCACAGCTACAGAACCTGACTCTTTAGCTCAAACTGTAGCGACTCATGCGTTTAGCTCTGGTGGGCCCCAATCCAGTTCCTGGTGTCAGTTAAAATGGAGATTGTCACACTTACATTATTTAATGATGTCTCCTTTTCAGGATGGCATTGGCACCCATTTTACGGAGGCAGAAACTGAGACCTAATTAAGCGGCATACTCAAAGTCACATAACAAATTGTCTCAGAATCAGAAATTTTAGAAGCAAGGACTCCTGACCCTCAAACTTATGCATAATCAATTAGATGATAGTGCCTCTAAGGCGGATTACTTGCCCTCCATGTATCTGAATTATTTTTTTATCTGCCCACTGTGTTTGTGGCTGTTGACATCTGAAAAGTTATTTGTTTGTTTTTAAATTTTCCCTATGATAGAAAGAACATAGAAATTTGACAATTCTATCTGGAGGGGAACAGGAGTGGAGACAGTGGCTCTGCAGTATGCTTCCTTCTTCTCTGAGCTCTTAGAAACCTCTTAAGAGAGCTGGGCAAAATTTTTCAACGAAAACTGTGTTCCGCAAAAAATGCAGACTTGATGACACCAAAATATTTGGTGGTATAGAGTTTGTTGAATTGTTTTGCTTTTAAAAAAAATCTGAAAAAGAAAATCTGAAAAAAATTAAATGTTTCATGTTGACATTTTTTAAACAAAATGTTAGCATTTTTCATTCAAGATGGCATTTTGTTTGGAAATTTCCTTTAATTTTATTTATATTTTAAAAACATGCTTAAAATGCTCAAAAGCAAAATGAAACATTTTGTGTCAGGATGAAAAAAACATGTGTATGACCCAAAATGATTTTTTTCAGATTTTTCAGAATTCAGTGACCTAAAAAATCAATTAATTGCCCATCTCAGCAGATGTTCCATTCTGGGGCTCTGTATCTGGAGGAAGTGAGTGGGAACATAGTCAGTGGGAAAGCCACTCTCTGGTAACATTGTTCTCCCCTTCCCACAAACCCATAGGCCCATCTGATGAAGGTAATGCTGACTGAATCAATGTCAGCTTTCATAGTTTCTTCTTTCATGGAGTGCAGCATCTTCCAGCAAAGGTGGGAAAAGAACAGATTCCAGGAGCAGTGGTATTTGGAACCATGCTATCCTCAAGCTGAGGGGAGAGTCAGATTACTTATGCGTAGCTTGTGCCTCTAGCAGCTTCCCTCAAATCTATCTGGATCTCTATGGACTCTCAGTTTTTGGGCCATTGAAATAAGGTGTATGTGGTGGGGAGAACAAAACCCAACAGAAGAGTGAAGAGAAAAATATGCAAATTAAAATTAATGGAGTTTCCCAGCCATGTGTAGGGAATTATGGGGCCTTGTGCATCAAGTACTGCCTTACAGGGGAACTTCTAAGATAAGGTAATTTATTCACTATTTAACTCCATATAGAGATTGATTCAGATGCACAGATGAAATACATCATTTCAATAACATCTGACTCTCCCATTGTAACAGGATTAACATTGCAGGATGTTGTAGAAAGGTAAAGCAAAGAAGGACTAAGTGAGGAAAGCTAAATATGTTCTGTACAAAGCTAGGAGCCCATATGATTAGTGCGCTCAGTGGGAGTTACATGTCTTCGAGGATAAATATGAAATTATTACAACAATGCATATTGTTGAACCAGAAAAATGTCTGGGGATTTAGAGCACTAGGGAAAGAGCGTACCGAAAAGAACAAACTAAACTAAGAATAGGAAATTGGTAATACTAATGATAATTAGTCTGCAACAAGAAATCGGATGACAGAACAGTGGCAGTGTAGATGGTTGTTACAGACAATAAAGGGATATATATTTCAGAGCAGATATGTTAATGATAATAGGAGGTATACACACAGTGAGGGAAAATACTCCTTAAGGAAGTTGGATTATTTCCATGTCTTGCTGTATTTTCATGGGACAGTTAGAAAAAGTGGATTAGGAAATGTTGTTAGATGGATAAGAGCCCTGTAAAATAGCCAGAACTTTGATTATAGTGGAATTCAATGGCTCAGGTTTTCAGGAGAGGGGGAAGGTAGGATGTTATTGAGGAAGCAAGTCCTTTTAAGGGCTTTCTTTTTCCTACCAGCATCAGCTTGCCTGGGTTCAGCTTTAGCCAGCTGCTCTTCATCCATTTGCTGATTTTGGCTAGAGCATTAGGTTGATAAATGCTGTATCCTGTAAAGCATAAAGGAGAATATTTGCATATCCTTTTATGTTCCACAGAGTATTCAAAATATGATATAAAATAATGACAGTATCATGGCAATCAACCCATTGAGTGTCAGTAAATCTGCAGAGTGATTTACTTTCTTTGTCACCAAAAGAACTCTTGACATTATGATTCAGTCAGTTCACTATTTTGGATGAGTTATTGATGAATGTTTGGGTTTTTTCTGTACCCCAATAGTTATGAATTGAAGGAGCCTCACTAGACTAACTGATCACAAAATGTAGACACTGACTTCCATAATGGCCATACAGAACAACTGGGTACAAACTGTGAATTAGTGCCTGAGCTCCAGAAAAGGATCCATTCATTGTTCAGAACTCAAACCCACAAACCCCCTGAGATCCAGCTCTGTGGCTTCACCTCAGTCAATAATTTCTCTTCTATGCCTCTTCCAGACACAAGAGTGATTTAATATTACTGTGCAACAAATGTGTGAGAAATCTCATGCAGGACTCCATGTTTTGTAGCTGAGTCATTGACTGAGAGAGGACTTTCATCTCTTTGACCATGAAATGGTGTGTCACAGGTTGACCTAGGCCCTTTCAGAGGGAAATGGTACAATCCAACTTTTCCTCATTAACAGCCTTGTGGTTGGGCCTGAGAGAAGGCACCTGTGGAAGGGGTGCAGTTAGAATTCTCATGCAGGCTACAAAGAACAAAAGACTATAGAAGAGACAGAGATACCAGGGGCTACAAAACTCCAGAAAGTAAGGTTAGTAGTGACCTACAAGGAATTGAGTTGGACTTTTTTTTTTTTTAGGACTCTGTGTTTTGTTTGTGACTTTGATTGGTATTAATAAACTCAGATCCTAAGATGGGGTGTTTGAACACACAAAAAACTTGTGTGTGAAGTTTATGGCAGAGCCCAGGAAGAAGGGAATCTGAGGCAGGGTGATATTGAGCCACCCTTGTCCACAAGGGGAGTGTGTGGGAGATGGCTAACTAGTACATGATGTTTATCAGCATCAGAGCAGAAGTATTGCTTATATGATTGTATACAAAATCTTTGTTTCTCCCAGTCTCTTGTACTAATGATTTAATTAGGAAATAGGAGTTCTTTACCAACACCTAACTCTTTCTGTGATTTGAGACTACATTCCAGAGCCTTATTAAAGTTTGTTAGGATTTTCCCACTGGTATCTTTTTTGCTGGACAACAGCCAGTTTCCTGTTTCCTAAAAAGCACACAGTACTTGCAAAGAAAATTCCCTACTGGCCATCTGAGGAGAGTGTCCAAGCATAGTTTAAAATATGGTCATGACAAAATACTCAATTATCTGTAGTTCCTGTAACATTGTAATGTAGTAAGGCAAAGAATGGATGCAATATTGTACCTATGCATTTAGCAAAACATCTTGGCATTCTTGGTCACAGCTTGACATTCTGGTATTGAAAACAGTTTGGTGTCCTTTGAAAGCAACAGGTGATTGGATGGGCTGTTCAGAAAGCTGGAAGTAGGTTTGGGTAGGAAATGAGAAAGCACAGGTTAGTTGTTGAAGATGAAGGAAATGGAATAGATAAGTGATGAAGTAGCATCATTGCTGAAGATGGGATAGGCCAAGAGGATAATTCAAGTAATAAAATGGAAGCAGATTTCAATAGACGCAGCATATCTGGTCACTAGGAAATACAGTGAAAAGAATATTTTGACTAAACAGGGCTAACAAGATTTCAAGCACCTAAGGTCAGTGTGATATCTTCATGTAGGTCTATGCCTTGCCTAGTACAGTGGGACTCCAGTTTTGGTTAAGTACAATTGTAACACAAATATTAAATAATAAATGAGAAGGTATAGGCCTCCTTGATTTCCTCTGAAAGTATAACTTTCTTGTAATCTTTAAATAGTGCTATCACAAATAACGAGTAAGGTGGTGAAGAGGGGGCTATTTTCAAGTGGAAAGTGGAAATTGCATACTTCTGCCCAATAAAAGTGCACCTACTTACAGAAGCAGTGAATTTGGAATTAGATTTTCAAACAAACTAGAATTTGTGAAAAGGTGCACAAGTCAGCAAAGAACCTTATGTAATGACACTGTGACAGATTCTCTGTCACACCCCTCTTCCAGAGCCCGCTGGCTGTCCCAATAAAGTGCAGAGAGGCTTTCAGGTATGCAGCACCCATTGCTTTATTTACAGATACACAGTTCTCCCACCACCAGTGTTGAGCTATATGCAAGGGTTAGTTCCCTCTTTTCCTGCAGTCAGCCCACAGCTAGGAGTCTGACCTTTCCCTGGCTGGCTTTTCTTCTGGCTCCCAGCCCTTAAAACTGCTGGCTTGTCAGGCCCACAGGTGGAGCCAATCCCCAGGCCAGGCATCAGGTCTCTTTCACCAGCCCCAATCTATTTCCCTTGATTGGAGCTGGCTGAGCAGGGGTAATTAGGTGCTTTTGCACCGGCACCCTGCTACAGACACACATTGTCTGTGTATTCTCATACTCATTTTCATATCCTTTTTCATGTAAAACTACTTCCAAGGTGCCTGTAATGAATCTAGATGACTTTATATAAAGATCCTTATTATTTTTTTGTTCTTTTCCCTAACCTCTGTCTACATTTCTCTCTATACATTGTGAATTTCTTGGGTTCATCCCTCCTGGAATGTCTGTAATGTTCCTAGCTGTGGGTGCTACTATAAACATACAAATAAGAATATAGAATGTATTTGGCTGACAAAATGAAATGTAAAATCTCAGCTAATGTCTAAATTGAGAAAGATATTGTAAATAAATAATACTACCTCATATTTACTGAGTCAGTAACTGGAAAAAGATGGTTTGATGTACAAATGTAAAATAATCTGTGGTCAATGAACCAAAACCACACATTAAATAGGAAAGTCAATAGTGCAGCATACTGACTAGGAAAGGGATTTAAGGGATATTTAGAGAAAAACCTTGAAGTCATCAGCACAGGCTGTTGCTGAGCAGTGAAAAGGTAAAGAGAATTCTTCTAAGATCATCATCATCAACAGTGGAATAGAATACAGATCAGTAGAAGATATTGTATAAAACATTAGACTTCCTCTGTAATACTGTATTCAGTTGTAGTCACCATTTTAGAAGACTATCATTACCCTGAAGACTGGGAAACAACTAGAATGATTCCGAGTTTTAAGAGCATTTGTTGTCAAGAAAAGCTGAGAAGTTATTCGCTGAGAAACATTGAAGATGGAAGAATGTTGAGGTAACTTAGTAGATGTTAGACTGGAGGAGGAGTTTATTAGATAAAACAAAATAACTGTTCACACAGTTTGGGGGGTTAGAAATTGTGACTACATGTTAGTAATTTTGTTGTAAACACCGGGAATTCAGGCAGAATTATTTAAGAATGCCTGAGTAGTAAGTATATACAACAAGTTGGCAACTGCAAAGAGTATAAATAAATGTAAGAGACAGCTAGACATTTTTATGGAAAGAGAGGAGATTGAAGGGTACAGTGACAAAGCGGTGGACAGGCTGGTTGAGCTAGGTGGTCTCTTCCTGTCCAGAAATTTCTTGTGTCTTTATGTCCTTTAATATTTTTTCATTATGATTCAGAGGTAATAATACCTTAATGTTCCTCAATCAGTTTGTCCCGACAATGGATTTTTCTTCATTTTTTTCCCCTTACTGGTACAGGGCACATCTAGATGAAATTATATTGTCTTAATGTCTTTGAAGGGACATTATGAGCATGATTGAGGACTCACAATTCAGTTTCTTTAAATGAGAATATATCCTATGTAATGTCTCTGGAGGATCCCTTTAATATACTGTTATACCAAATTAAAGCTTTAAAATTTTGCAACCACCCACTGCCCCCCAAAAATTTGAAGTTGATATTTTAAAAATTGTAACATTAATGGAGAATGTCTTCAATATGCTAACAATTTATCCTCCTTTTTACAATCTAACTTTCAGTCGTACACTTTCTTGATACTGTCCCTGTAATTTTGTAATGGAAAAATGTATAAACTTGAGTAAAATCTTCAAATGTGCTTACGTGATTTAGGAACACAAGTGCCATTTTTCAGAAGTGCAAGTCAATGGGACTAAGGGTCCTTAAATGCCTTAGTCACTTTTGAAAATGGAACTTAGGCCCCATTGAAAATTTTTGTCTTTGCCTTGATTGTTTCTTTTTCACTCTTTTCTCAACGCTAGGCAGTGTGGTGTATAAAAAATAATAATTCACCCCAATACAAATAGAGTTCAGTTCTCAAAGGGTCCAGAATACAGATAAGTGGGCAAAAGAAGCTGCCAGAAAAGGGAGAGCTGGTGACAAACACAGACCTTTGAAGAAAAGTAACCACAAGAGTAAAAGAGCACTGAGTGGAACGAAAAGTGCCTTAGTGTCCTTTTAAGAATACTGGATTTGATCATTCCAGGTTCTTTTTAATCTTTGGAGAGTCCTAACTTATTTTTAGTAGAATGGTTGAACTAGTGCATGCAACCCATTTTATTCATATCCTCAAGTCTGGTCAACAGTGACTTTTAGGAAGAAGTAAGGTCTCATTTTTTCCTCTCCCCACATATAGGAATTTATCTGGATTTATCATCATATCTCTTCTGCAGCTGTGGTTTCCAAATGTTTGAAAGGAAGTAATATAGTCCAATAGTAAGGATCAAATGTTGTGCCCACTTCTGAAAGGAAGTGGGAAGGAGAGGAGTCCTTAATATGACAGGCTTTTGAGGAATGTGCATTAATTCTTATGTATTTTTTTTAGTCAATGCAATTTTAATATACTGTGCTTCAGCAGGGGGTGCTGAATCACATTGGCGGGAGCTTCCAAAAATATCATGCCTAAGGCAGGCACAATGTCTCTTGCAGTAGGCTTGGTGATAGGCATTCCTATATCTTTTGAATGGTGCAGCATACAGTCTTACATGTAGAGATATCTTCACTGGCAAGTACACAGAAGAGGATAGGGTTTTACCTCAGCCCATTTGAGGAGGCTAGTACAAATGTCAGTGCTAGTGAGGAGCAGTCCTTTGACTCCTGAATTGTCGCCCATCCATGCATTTCTAGGTACAATCTGGCCATAAGGCCTTTTCTGGTTTATTTTTTAATATAGTCTACTATATGGTGTCAATCAGTCAAGTGAAGATAATTTCTGTAAGGGTTTCAGGTGGACCACCGACCATGATTGCTGAAATCTTCCATTAATAGTGTTATATGTAAAATATGAATTCATGTAGGCCTGTAGGATTGGGGGAGATTACGTAGAAGTATGAAGAGAGTATCTGGCACTTAGCCACTTTTTTATGAGAGTTACTGAATCAGAATCTCTCTCCATGAAGCCTAATTCTTGCTGAAGAATCCCTTTTGCTATTAAATTCAAACCACATGTTATAAAAAAAAAATGTTTCTGATGTAGTGCTGATTGTCCCTGCTAGAAATAGCTCTGCCTGTCAATCACTGAATTAACTGCTGGATCAGGAAGAGGCAATTCTTCATGGTGAGAAAGGAAGGCCTGGCAGGAACAGCAACATTGATCTAAGTAGGAAAGCTATAAAACAAAAAAATAAAAAAAAGACATTTGTATCTTCCTGTTCTTAGGCAATTTTCTCCACTTGCTCTATTTTAATTAGAGATGGGTCAAAGCTAGGAGCTAGATTTTACCCTTCTCAGAATGTCATAATTGGGAGTGAGTTTTCAGGCTGAATCTTTGGATCCATACCTGCCCTTATGAATTTGATTCAAAGCCAGGAAAGGCATATTTTCTGGCTTCAACAGAATCAAAAGCTCACTAGCTTACCAATTGTTCTGGTAAGGTTGCCTTCTGACACAACATCCTCCTTCCTCAGTCCTACCCTGAATTTAATTCAGATTAAATGCTTTGTCAATTTCAAACTTTAACCTCATAGTTTAGAAGTAAAATGGCTCTCAGTTGGAAGGGAAAAACTTAACCAAAGCATCTAAAACTCTTCAATTTTCTCTAAGGCTAAGGAGTCTATTGTTGTCCCCTTCCATTCTATATTTGACCCCAACTTTCATATTAGTATTGTGTTAACTGAGATAATTCCAGAATTAAACTAAAATATTTGTTTGTACAATTACTAGGAATATAGAAATCTAATAAAATAGGTGATGATATTGTGTATATATACATGGATCTAATACAATCTAATGATAAATATTATTCCTATAATAAAAGTAAAATAATATCATGTCATATTAAAACTTTCTGTCATTCATATTAGGGCCCTGTCTAAATACTGGAGTAAGATGACAGATTTCACACATTAGTCATGGTAAATGCTACATTTCACAGTCATGGACTATTAGAAACTGATCTAGAAATCTCGTTAGAAAGAAAAGGTGGATGATATAATATCTTTTATTGGACTAACTTTTGTTGGTGAGAGAGAAGCTTTCAAGCCACACACTGCTCTTCTAGTTAGTCATTTTTATTGTTAAAAGAGGTTTTAAAATGGCTATAAATTCTTTTCTAATTAATCTGAATTTTGGATTATGAACAACACTTAAATTTCAGTTTCAAAATTAAAAAATGCAGTAAATTTTATTTAAAAGCTTTAGAAGTCTGCATTCTGAATACATATTTTTTGTATTCTATATGCCAGTTTGCAACGACAGAGCCAAAAGTGCAATTGCATAATTAGATTTTTCATTTACATTGTATTGTAAAATATATAATCAAATGTATTATGATACAGATGGAAATCTATTGTATTTTTAGAATTTTATTTATATTTGGCCTAAAGAAGCCATTTATTATATTTTTTTAACATAAACATGACTTAGAAATGACCCCCAAAATCTAGAGATGTATCCTCAGCCAGTGTAAACTGTGCAGCTCCATTGAATTCAACAGAGAACTACACCAATTTACATTACCTAAGTGAATGTCTATACTGCTGGGTGGTTTGGACTCTGGAGGTGTGAGTATCAGTGCGCACCAAAGTGCTGCACTGTAACTCCCCTGTGTGGACACTGTGGGCACAAACTAAAAGGTTCCTAGTTCATATTAATGTAGTCCTCTTCAAACAGAACGAAATTAATGAGAACGCTGTGTCCACACTGGGTAGTTGCTGTGCAGCATTTTGGTGCAGACTGATGTTCACTCTCTAGTTGTCCAAACTCCAGGGCAGTGTAGACAAGACAGAATCTAACCTCCACTCTATAATTTGGAAGCATTGTAAACTGCTGAGGTTTCAGCATTGACTGTAGTTATTACATTCCCCAAAAGCAATAACTGAATATCCCTTTTGACTGTCTCCCTTATCCTGTCACTTTCTTGGCTAGATAAGAATTCTTGTTCCAACTCATCTTCTTTAACAATTCAGATCTATGCCCTCCACTAGTGATGATTTTAGGTATCATTGTCATTGTCTGTCTCCATCTCCCTTCCCTCCTTCCCTCCCCCCAGTTTTCAAAAGTGACTATTTTTTTTAGTGCCTCTGTTTTTGGATGCACAATCTATGACACCTTAAAGAGACCTGATTTGCAGAGAGTATCCGCACATCCAAAATTCCTAGTCATTTGGAAAATCTTGGCAGTTTTTCTTCCATGTTTCTGAGACCCTGTGATTGCCCATGCTACTCAGAACCCAAGCCTTAGAAACACAAAAAGGTTCTCAACACTTCCAAATCTTTTAATTACTAAGGGAGTTATGCCAGTGGAAAAACTGCATTAATGCAGTAGGAAATCAGGCCTATGCTCACCAGTAGCATAAAGCTTTGTAATTCATAGTGAGAGGCATTAAATATGGCTTGGGTCATTCAGTCTGATCCTGCAATTTACAGAACTTCTCATTACTGTATCTTTTCAACTGTCCTTTCTAACAGGTTCCTAAATATCTGTGGGGGGCACCTCCCTTGGTAGGCTGCTCCACTGTCCAGATGTTATCTCTATCTAGCCAGTGTGTCCTTTCTTACTGTTTAAAAATATCTTCACATTTGGTAGCCTTATACTTAGCAATGTACTAAAGCATCAAAGCAAGCCCCCAAGAGATGGTGATGTTGAGACTCAAGCGAATGTCTGGCTCAATATGTAAATATAGCTTGTTCTAAAACTATGGCTCAGGGGCCACATTCCACCCTCCAGATGTTTTAATCTGGCCCTCGAGCTCCCGTTGGGGAGCGGGGTCCTGCACTTACCCTGCTCCAGAGCTCCAGCTGGGGAGCAGGGTCGGGGGGAGCGGGTGTTGGCTCTATATCACAGTCAAACTGCACAGAAGTCTCTACTTTGGTTGTCTGCTGGAATCTGACTCTGTGAATCAGGATGGGATTGGATAGGAATGGGAGAAGACAACACACATGGATGCTATCATCACTCTTATCCGCATCAGAAACACAAATATAAAATAGTATTATTATCTTAGTGATTGAGAGAAAGGATGGTTCAAAGGTAAGGGTGGCCTGGGACTCGAGACCTGCATTCAATTCCCTGCTTTGCCATATACTTCCCATGTGACCTTGGACAAATCACTTGTCTCTGTGCATCAGTAAAATATAGATAACACTTCCCTATCTTGCAGGGATGTTATTAGTATCAATATATTAAAAACTGTGAGATGCTCAGATGCTGCTCTAAGGTACTAATGAGAGATTACTAATCTATTTTTACCTTAGAGAGCTGTTGAACATCCTTATGGGGAAGATGGGAAGGAGTAGCCAGAATGGGTAACTGTTGCCTGATTTGGGGAGGGTTAGTAGGGACAGTGGAATTTATCCACTTAATTTGGTTGTATGTAATAATTAATTTTATAATTAATTAAGAGTGTTAGTAATAATTAATAGATATTAATAATATGGGTATGGCTCGCCAATATGTGTGATCAGAAGATAAAAGTTCGTCTTGAATCAGGCTTCACAGAATTTAATACAAGGAGATTGGGGTGTATTACAGGAATTAGGACAGAGACAGAGTTTAGTCAAACAAGACCTTTTATTTAAAATCAACAAAACAAGAAGTAAATGTAAAATGTTAAAAGCAGTATGAGATTACAAAGTTACAAAATATCACAGTTCTTTAAGAGATATAATATGATATTATACAGTTCTAAATGTACTCTACAGCGCTAGAGTAAATTTCACACCTCTGCTAGAGGAAGTTACAAAGAAACTGGTTATAAGTAAAACCCTCTTTTGTTTAACCTAAATGCTCTAGCAGAAATGAGAATATGTTCATACTCACAACTTTGAGAAGAATCAATACTACGACTTAGTATTAACAGCTTTCATAGGAGAAAAGGCTTCGAAGCAGGTTGAGACGACAAGGAAACAGAGAGATGTATCGCCTGCTCTAATGGTGGATTATCACACCTTTTATAGGGAGAACTCCTTCCTCTTACGCCCAAATTTGGCTTTCCCCATGAAAAGGTGAGGGTACCTGTTTTCATAGGCTGACCTTTGTATACGTATTAATGACAACTATCTACGTATCTTGTGGTGTACTTGTTAGGTCCTTTTGCACCTAACTAGGTGAAAGGTTAGCAGATATTCAGAAAGTCCCTAGACAATTTGCGTAGGTCTGTTTCCTATTATCACTTTTCTGAGTAAGGGTCTTAAAGGTTGCTTTCAGCGTCACAGAGGAAATAGGCCAGGATGTCTGGTCTAGAAGTTTCTAGGTATCTTGCGTTTACAGCTATTGCAAATTCTATTAATCTATGCAGCCTACACACTTTTATCAAAAAGACATTTTATACAGACCAACAGATTAATCCTCAGGGCTACACGCCCCCCTTTGACGGGGTGGTTTACATAAAGAACCCCGTCACCTAGGACTTAACATCTGTGGGGCCCTTTTTAGTTTCATACCTGGGCAAATTTTGGTAGGTATCAGGAATGGGCACCATGTATATATATTCATCTTTATCCCCAGATGGTGCTCGTCTGTGCATTTGTTTAGGTGATTGTCTGGGTGTCTGTCTAGGTCTCTGCCTAGTTTTTGGCTTGGGTTTGTTGCGTTTATACAGCATATAACCTAACATAAGGAAATTAATCACAATCCCAATTCCTTGGATAATTATCCATACTTCTAATCCGAATTTTCTTTAGAAGTTGTTGCCATTCTCTTCAGTCATTAATTGGGTAATAACTTGTTGGGCTTCATCCATATTGTTAGTAATTTGAATGAGGTGAGTCTCTTTACGAGTCATTAAGGATTTCAGTTGCAACCCTAATGGTGGAATATAAGCCAGAAAAGTAGGTGTGCTTTGAATAGTTAAATTCCGGTAATCAGGGTTAGACTGAATAATGGTAATGTTCTCAAAAATAGGAATAGGGGAAATAACTTGATTTCCTATTACCGTGGGTTGCTTTGGGGTAAAACAGAAATTTGGCTCTGTGACAGGACACTCCAAGGGACCATACTGGTACCTCTTTTGGTTGGTAACCACGCAAAATTGGTTCCTTCCAGCATAGGTCACCCTCTCCATCGGGGTCTTCCATGTGGTCAGCCTCACCAGGCATGACGATGATGAATTCTGTGCTTTCTCTCCCTGTAGTCCACACAAAACAGTGTCTGTTTCAAACACATTACACCTACAGATATACTGGGGTCCCTTTTCAGAACAACAGGCCATCTGTGGTACCTTCCAAGTCTGAGTTGGAGTGTGATAGACTACCAGGGGAGGTGCATTAACGCGTTCCCTGTAGATGTCATCTTCGAGGTGACCTATAGAATGGATAGCAGCCAATTGCCTGTACACATCTCTGTCTGGGTCAAACACTGGTAACGAGACCGTGAATGAAACATACAAAGATCGTGCCATTATACACTCTTTTGTAAGAGAACAACTGTCTCGGTTGGGGTGAGGTGTCACAGATCCTATCTCTCTCATAGCACCCACTGACAAATGCTGGCATGCATCCAAACAAGTGGATCTTTCCTTTTCCAGCTTCTGAAAACATTTAGGACAATACCAACTCATTAGTTGTTCATCCTTAATTAAGTCAGGGACTTCTCCTAATTTTAAGGATCGCAATGCATCAGTAATTGTGCTTACAACATATTCCCCATATGCAGAACATATAATTTCTTTCCCCAAATGCTGATCTCTTTTCTGATCATTGTTTAAAGAAATTAACTGGTTAATTTTCTGTTGAGTTTCATTAAACAATTGGGTTATATCATGCATATTATAAACAGTAAATCGTTCTTCCTGTGCCAATCCCTTTATTCCCTGTAACATTGGATTGACTACTCGGTTAGCTTCCTCCTTTAACACATAATCTATATGCTTGCGGATTTTTCCAATATCCGCTTGGTTCCAAATTGACATGCCTGCACCAAATAGTCCAGTTAGGGATCCTAAACCTCCAAGGAGATTTAGGCTACGTTTTCTCCTAAGAGTTGGTGACTTAGGGACTTTATCATCCTTCAACAGAACAATATCCCGTACTCGTTGCTGATAGGCTACAATCCTATCCACAAGTCGTACTGAGAAGAAAGAAGCTACTTTGGTATGCTGACAATAGCTAAAGTCTCCCAAGTACCAATTAGACAAATTTAGCACTACAGGAATATGCATAAATTGAACTTGATTAATTATTTTCCCCATCATGGGTGTTGTGGTAAGACCACTAACAGGTCCTGGGCTTAACACTGGACAATTTACATCATTTATTCTTGACTGATCAACATCATAGTCAATAACTGGGTCCTGAACTCTAAGTTCAAATGTCATATTCTGGACATATTTTTTGTTTCCTGTTTTGGTTTGAAAGGTAGCTATAATGAGCACCTCATATCGCCCTTGGTCCTCATATTCAAGCTTATACAAGGTTAAACTTCCCCCTGTTATCAAATTATTACAGCTAGCCTTATTTTTCCAAGTTCCATAAGCTATACCATGTTTTAGGGAAGTTGAATTTATAAACGTCTTGCAACCACCACCCTTTGAATCCTCATCCAAGGGCCACATCTTTTTCCAACCACTAGAGGGTAGTGTAGTTACTTCTACCAATTGATATTCAAAAGTAACATCTTCCCCCCGAATTCCCTTAACCTGTTGAATCGGGTTGTTGACCAGTTCTGGATTAAGGATAATAGTCCGTTCCTTCTTTGTTGGTATGTTCTGTTGCTTGGGCTCAGATAACTGAGTACGATCCAGTCGTCTGGTTTCCTGGGGTTGCAATATTTCGGTTTCAGACTTAAGATTTTGGCATAGTCCTACCCTTAGAGCAACAATAAGGGTGTAATAAGTCAAAAATGTCAATGTCAATTTCATGGTTGCAAACTGCTGGGCTCCAATTGTTGCGATTTCGTCTGATCACTTAAGTCCTGAGGAGGAAGTTGCTCCTGCGACCTGGACGATCGATACAGCTTTAACTGGTTAGCATGATAAATCTTGTCTCTATTATGCTTCCCTCCTGTTATTCTGATCTTATATACTGCTGAACTGAGTTTATCAATGATTTGGAAAGGACCAATCCATCGATTACACAACCCATGTTCTGGTGACTTATATGACAACAACATTACTTGGTCTCCTACCTCCCAAGTATTCTCTCTCTGGTTTTTGTCAAAGTAAGCCTTTGCTTTACGTCTGGATTTTCCCAATTTAGCAGCTACCTGCAAATGAATGTGATTTAAATGTTTTTGCAGATTTTGCAGGTAGGTATCCATTTTTATTCCCTCTAATTGAGTGCCACTAGCTTGCCAAATTAAATGTTCTGGTAATCTCATTGTTCGGCCTGTCATCACTTCAAAAGGTGTTTTATCAGTAGATGCAGCCGGTGTCGCCCTCAATGCCATTAAAATTAAAGGCATGAGGGTGTCCCAGTTACGTCCATTGGCATCAACCAGTTTCCTCAACATCACTTTTATAGTCCGATTGGTTCGTTCCACCATCCCAGATGACTGTGGTCTGTATGGGATGTGTAGTCTCTGCGGGACTCCCATCAATTTAAGACAATCCCTAAAGAACTGTCCTGTAAAATGTGATCCCTGGTCTGATTCTACCTTTGCAGGGATCCCCCAGCGAGAGAAGACTTGTTCTACCAAGACCTTGGCAGTGGCTTTTGCAGTATTGGCTTTAAGAGGAAATGCCTCTATCCACTTTGAGAAAGGATCAATAATCACCAATAGATATTGGTTACCTCTTTGGGTCCTTGGCAAAGGACCTACAAAGTCAATCTGCAAAGCCATCCACGGACCTTCATACACCTGGGATCTTAGTGGCGCATTTCTTTTGGATGGAGTAGGATTAGCTTGGGCACATGCCAGACAATTTTCACAATATTGTTGCACATCCATCCTAAGAAGTGGCCACCATCCTACAGATGCAAGACGTTGGACAGTTTTGTCCACTCCCTGATGTCCTCCTGTAGGAGTGTCATGGACCATGTACATCATTTCCCTCCGTAGGTGAGCTGGAACTACCCACACAGGGAAAGGACCTCCTGTATACATGAGAACTCCATCTACGACTTGTAACTGCTGTTCATGTCGTTTGTACAAAGGGTCTATTGTTAGTGATCCCTCTTTGTCTATTTTGGAAAGCTCTAAAATTACTTTTATTATGTCCTTATCCAATTTTTGCATGTCTTTTAGATCTGGTATATTGGGTTGTACCAATTTAGTTGCAGCTATAGGACATTTAGGATTAGGGGTAATAACAGAATACTCCTGATCCTTACTTTCCCAAAATTCTCCTGATCGGGCTCCTTCACGGGCCAATTTATCAGCTTTCTCATTTTCCATAGCATAAGGGTCTAATTTCCAGTGAGCTTTTTCTTTTTTATTTTGATTGGCCGCTCTGAAACAGTAACTATTACTGTTAACCAATGGATGTATCTCATCAGTGATGCATACCTAATAGGTGTGCCATCAGAAGATGTAAAACCATTTGTTTCCCAATATGGTAGGAACTCTGTGAGAGAATTGCATACCCATGCAGAGTCTGAAAACAGACAGATATCTTGGTATGTGGTGGTGATGGAGAACTGCACACAGTACTCCAACACACAAGCCACTGCAGCTAATTCTGCATATTGAGCCGAATGTGGAGTGCATGAATATGCCTTTTCCCAAGGCTCTCCTTTCCCCTCAGGGGGAACTGCATAGATTCCGAACCCAGTATAGGGTTTGCCTTGATGGTAATAACTAGAACCATCAACAAAGAATTTATACCTATTAATGGGATCTGTCTCCTGGATTAAAGGTTGAAAGAGCTTTTGTTTTTCCTCCCCCCTTAGATCCAATTGAGCAAAGTTGGGACACTTGTGTGGCTCTCCCTGATATAATAGAGCTGTTGGTAACAAGGATGGTGTCCTAATAGGTTTGACTGCAATATCTTTCCCTTGCAGTAATAATGCCCAGTGAGCAAGGCGAGCATTTGAAACTTGCCCATCTTTTACCCTGTTGGACAGTAAAAACTGAAGAGGAGTGTGCGATGAGTGTAATATGATCGGGCTGAGGCCAATTAGAAAAGAAAAGTGTTGTATGGCCCAACTGGTTGCCAATAGATACTTTTCACAATTGTCATATTTGAGTTCAATTGATGACATTAAACGTGAGGCATAGGCCACAGGTCTGATTTTCCCATGCCTTTCTTGTGAGGCCACAGCCGCCAACGCATTAACACTCACCGCTACCTCCAGATGATAGGGTATTTCAGGATTTGGTGTGATCAACACCGGAGCCTTGATAATGGCCTGTTTTAGTTGGGATACTGCCTCCGTGTGTTGCTCAGACCATTCCCACTGTACACCTTTCTTTAGAAGTTGGTACAAAGGACCTGCAATAGAAGCAAAATTAGGGATGAAATCCCTGTGGTACCCAGTTAAACCTAGGAAAGCTCTTAAAGCCGTAGGTTCCTGTGGTAAAGGCAATGTTTGGATTGCATCCACCTTCTGTTGCGCTGGAGTCCTACCCCATTTTGTCAGGGTGAGGCCCAAGAAAGAGACACAATTAGCCATTAGCTGAGCCTTGGCTGGATTGCACTTTAACCCTGCTTCTTTTAGAATTTGCAGGAGCTCATCAAGTCTTTCTAAATGCTCCTTTTTCGTCTGTGTTGCTAAACACAGATCATCTACATATTGAAATAGAACATTTGGTTTAGAAAATGGTGACAGTATCCGTCTCATTTGTGCATGGAATAAAGCTGGAGAGTTTTTATATCCCTGGGGCAAACGTGTCCAAGAATATTGCACTCCCTGAAAACTAAATGCAAAACGGTACTGTGAAATGTGTGCCAATGGTAATGTCCAAAAGCTGTTACTGATATCTAATACAGTAAACCATACAGCCTCTGGATCAAAGGATTTGATTAGATCTGGCATTTTGGCCACTGTGGGGGCACAAGTTGGTGTGACTTGGTTTAGGCGTCTGTAATCTATTGTGAGACGCCACGAACCATCCGGTTTCTTAACAGGCCAAATAGGTGAATTTGCAGTGGAAGTACATTTTCGTAGTACTCCCTGTGTCAGCAAGGACGTAATAGTCTTTTCTATGTATGGATTTGCTTGTTCTGGGTAAGGATACTGTTTTTGGGCTGAAATTTCTCCTCCTTCCACAAAAATAGTGACGGCCATGCATCCACAGTCATGTTTGTGTTTAGCAAAGGCATCTGTATGTTTGTACAGTAATGCCTGTAACTCAGGTTGGTCTGCATGTTTAGCCACTATTTTGTCCAAATCATACCCTTCAGGTTCAAAGTCCTCCACTGGAGAGACCATGCCACACTCAGGTATGACCACTGGAGAGTCATCCTTTTCCTGTTCTACTGAAAGACACAATAATTGGTTACACAAATCAAGAACACATCCCTGTTTGTATAAGAAATCAGTTCCCAATAAGGAATTCTTTGGGTCTGCTAACTTCATTAATGCAAAAGTATGATTCTTTCTTAGGTGACCTATCTGTACTTCAAGGGGTGTAGAAAGTGTGGTAGTAACCTGATTACTTGCAAAGGTTGCAAGTGTCTTGGTACATCCTGATGATAGAGGAGAGGATCTAGGATCCTCGACATGGAGAATACTGATTGCTGCTCCAGTATCTATGATGAGATTCCTGTCTAGTCCCTCTATCACTGCAGATATTGTGGGTCTTCCACTTGTATCTCTGTCTAAAGGGGTTATGACTACACTCGGGGTTGTTTGTAGTCATGCAGCATATGCTGTCAGATAATCAAGGGGTTCCTCCTCTATCTCCTCAGAGGCAGCCAATTCTGGAGGAGTGGCTGTCCACTGGGGAAAAGGGGATGGATCGACGGAGGCCACTGGACGGTTCAAGGTTGCTGAGCCTTGGCCTTCCATCATCATCAGCTCATTCACACGGGCATGAAGTTCTCGGATAGCCCGTCGTTGAGCTTCAAGCGTCTGTTGCACTGTTTTAAACATTTTCACAACTGAGTCCTCAGTTTTGTGCAAAGGCGGTGATTTGGGTCTCTGCAGACGTGAACTGTTCTGTGCAGCATCTGAAAAGAAAGGAACACGATCCCGGGCTCCTGCATAGGATCCAAACGCATAACCCTGTCGAGGGGCCTGGCCACTCGAAGGTCCAGGGTTATTACGTGGGTTAGGGTCATTTTGCCAACGTTGATACTTAGGGAATTTAGGAACTCCTCGTCCTAATCCTGGCTGAGGTTGAGGTCCCTCAATCCTCACCGTAGGATTAGTTTGTGGTTCCTGAAGTACTGCAACCGGGGCTCCACGCCGACCTAATTTAGAGCCTCCCTGTGCATGTGCTTTAGCCAGTAAGGCTAATGTTCTTTTTAAAGAAATATCATCAGTGATATGCATATTAACCATTTCTCTTAACTGAGGAAGGGAATTATTAACAAGCAGACTGATATATGGCAGTTCATCTGTTTCTTCTTTGATATGACTCCGCCAAGCTGCACTTAACCGCAAATGAAACTGATGTGGAGTTTCATTAGGTTTCTGCTTTAAGTTAGACAGAATTGCTACTCCAGCTTGCCCTGGGTGCTGATTATGTTCCAATAGGGCTACTGTCTCTTGAAAAGTTTTCTCTCCTACCCTAAACTTAAGTGGCAAAGTACTCCACAATGCTCGATTCACTGTGAGTTGTAAGATTTTAACCCAATCCTCCCTTGGTAAGCCAAACACTTTTGCTGTCTCCTGCACACGTTGTGCATGCATAGCAACTGAAGAATCCTCCATCATTCCTACTTGCTTTGCTACCAGGTCTAAGGTTTTAATATCTGTAACAACTGCTACAGGACAATCAGAATTGGAACCTGCAGTTCCTTCTTCTGGATCTGAATCTGAGCTTTCATCTGAGCTTTCATCTGAGCTTAAATCTACAATTTCTATTCCTTGCCTCCTTCTACCTGGATTCACATTTTCCTCATCTGAACCATCAAAACTTTCCACTGGAGATAATCCTGGATATCTAGGATAATTTTCCATGAAATGTCTATGGCTTACATTCAAAGTGTCTCCACACTGACGCAGGACATCCCTTAGTCCACTAAAGTCTGGCGTGGTAGGGCGTTCTACCGATACACTAGGTGATACCAGCATATACCACGGGGGTGTAGAGGACCCACGAAATTCCTGGAGTCTAGGCAATGTTGATTGCCCGAATGCCAATAAATGTCCACCCAAAGGGACTGGATTTTCTACTCTATATGGTGCTAATGTAACATTGGGTGGAGGAGCAGGAATTCTATTCCCTGCTTGTTGTTGTAGCTCTCTTTGTAACTTAGAGATCACTACATCACATGCATTAGCTACCTGTGTTACTTGTGATACAGCCTCTTCTAACCCTTGAACAATGACCGATTCTAAAGGTACACTCACAGAAGCTGTCTCTACAGAAGTAGAGATCTTTTCCTCTTTCTCTGCTTCTCTGTTTGTGTCACTAACTGCTTCACTGACAGTGACACTTGTCTCCGCCTCCTGAACTGTCACTTCAGAACTTCCGTCTCTTATCGGCAGACTGTCAGTGACTGCTGCACTGCCAATTTCTTCTGACTCCACAGATTCAACTTGCAAATTCGCTTCTGAAGGTACTGTGTCTGCTTGAGCTAATTCTCTTGTTTTACTTCTAGTCACTGGTCCAATAGGATTTTCTACCTCTCTCGGATCTACCATACCAATAGGGATGGGAATCAATTCTTCAACCTCCTCTGCTATATTTTCTCCCTTTTCTAGTTCTTTAATCTTTTCCAACAGCCGACCGCGGTCTACTCTATAGGCTACTAGCATCTGCTGAACTTCCCTGAGTAACTCCATCTTTTTATCCAATTTCTTTCCCAATGAACTACAAGCTACAAGCAAGCATTCAACAGCTATTCCCTTCACCACCTTGGCTCTCTTCTTTTTCTGCTGTGTTTCATCCTCAAATACATTACTCACAAAACCCCACGGGTTTCTCTGCTCAGAAATCATTCCACTATTTCTCAGCTGCTCCAAACCTCCACCATGTTCCTGAATATATTTCCTAGCAAAGTTTTCCAAAGCTAAACTGCTAGAAATTCCAACACACTCCATTCCAGTTCTATCTTCACTTTTAACACTCTTACTACGAAATAGAGAATTCATCTCTTTCTTTTCCTAGTATATTCACTAGAATCTAGTATAGTCTAGTATATTCACTAGAATCTATCCTCTGTTGATTTACTTCTGATACACAAAAAGGCGTCCCTTTTACAGAAACAACAGGAATAACCCCTTAACACCGGTTTAAGCACTGTATCATAAAAGTCCCAAGTAAATAGAGGGAGTGGGGGATACTCTCTTCTCTCTTCTCTCGATGGCTTATAGCAGATCGAGAGGTCTTTCCCCTCTGTCGGGACCTGCCAAATATCGGGGAATACTGAGGCAGACGGATCAGAGGTGCAGTCCGGAAGAGTTAATGGGACTAAGATAAGGTATCTTTGAACTATTCAAGTTCTGACTGATTGCGGCCTTTCTGGCGGCTATGAATACCTTGCTTTATTAACTCCCCGCCACCACTAGTGTGGGTCACCGGATCCTGTGCTACTGCAAATATTTTATTCGGTACCATTCATTAACTTCTTCAACATATAAAAACCCCTTTCTGTGCACATATATCACTTTTAAAACAATATTACTTCAATATTCAGTTAGCTAATACAGTTAAAATCCTTTAGGCAAAAGTGAAAGTAAAAACCTTTCGGATGTATAACCACAATACAAAACGGAAATACTGGGCGTACTGCCAGCAACAATAATCACAGGAAGGTGTCTCTGGTTTAAGAGTTCCAGAGTGTACTGAAGTTAACTATTTACTTACGTTTCAACGAAAAATTCTCCAAAGGGTCCAGAAATATCTCTGGATTCCTGTCACACTCCTCAAATCTCCTCCTGGCTGGCTCGCCAGTCTGTTGCCTGATTTGGGGAGGGTTAGTAGGGACAGTGGAATTTATCCACTTAATTTGGTTGTATGTAATAATTAATTTTATAATTAATTAAGAGTGTTAGTAATAATTAATAGATATTAATAATATGGGTATGGCTCGCCAATATGTGTGATCAGAAGATAAAAGTTCGTCTTGAATCAGGCTTCACAGAATTTAATACAAGGAGATTGGGGTGTATTACAGGAATTAGGACAGAGACAGAGTTTAGTCAAACAAGACCTTTTATTTAAAATCAACAAAACAAGAAGTAAATGTAAAATGTTAAAAGCAGTATGAGATTACAAAGTTACAAAATATCACAGTTCTTTAAGAGATATAATATGATATTATACAGTTCTAAATGTACTCTACAGCGCTAGAGTAAATTTCACACCTCTGCTAGAGGAAGTTACAAAGAAACTGGTTATAAGTAAAACCCTCTTTTGTTTAACCTAAATGCTCTAGCAGAAATGAGAATATGTTCATACTCACAACTTTGAGAAGAATCAATACTACGACTTAGTATTAACAGCTTTCATAGGAGAAAAGGCTTCGAAGCAGGTTGAGACGACAAGGAAACAGAGAGATGTATCGCCTGCTCTAATGGTGGATTATCACACCTTTTATAGGGAGAACTCCTTCCTCTTACGCCCAAATTTGGCTTTCCCCATGAAAAGGTGAGGGTACCTGTTTTCATAGGCTGACCTTTGTATACGTATTAATGACAACTATCTACGTATCTTGTGGTGTACTTGTTAGGTCCTTTTGCACCTAACTAGGTGAAAGGTTAGCAGATATTCAGAAAGTCCCTAGACAATTTGCGTAGGTCTGTTTCCTATTATCACTTTTCTGAGTAAGGGTCTTAAAGGTTGCTTTCAGCGTCACAGAGGAAATAGGCCAGGATGTCTGGTCTAGAAGTTTCTAGGTATCTTGCGTTTACAGCTATTGCAAATTCTATTAATCTATGCAGCCTACACACTTTTATCAAAAAGACATTTTATACAGACCAACAGATTAATCCTCAGGGCTACAGTAACCCATTAAATTACACCTCCTAAGGGGGCTATGGAGGTTGTGAGGACAGGAAACAGCACTGAGACACAGAGTCACTGTGTGAATTGCCTTTGCCCCCTGCGTTTCAGAATACCCATGAGCTTTAGAATGAACTCATTCCTCAGTGGGGTAAATTTGTTTTTGATAGGAATAAGCAAGTAGAAATAAAGTGAGTTTACAGTAGTGGTTCTCAAACTTTTGTACTGGTGACCCCTTTCACATAGCAAGCCTCTGAGTGCGACCCCGCTCCTTATAAATTAAAAACACTTTTTTATATATCTACCACCATTATATATACTGGAGGCAAAGTGGGATTTGGGGTGGAGGCTGACAGTTCGCAACCCCCCATTTAATAACTTCGTGACCCCCTGAGGGGTCCTGATACCCCAGTTTGAGATCCCCTGGTTTAGAGTATCCTACATAAGGAATAATTTGGGCCATGAAAATTTATATGGGAAAAAAAATCATATCTTATTTTACCCCTGTTTATTATTTGCATCCTAATCTACCAGTTTATCTGTCTTCTGGTTTCCCCCTTAAAAGACTTTTTTTTTCCATCTCAAAACATAGTGCCAAATCCTGGAATCTGAACTCAGTCCTTATTCTCCTGTAGAGAATTTTAGTGGTTTTTAGTAGGTTGGGGAGAGGACAGACATGGCTGTGATATAATAAATTGAGAGGGTAATGAAGATAGAAACTTTTGATTTGATCTTCAATCCGTTGTAGTTCCAATAAAAGAATGAGAGTGAGTACTGCACAGAACTTATGCAATGTGCAATTCTTCTCTTGGCATGAGGGGTACCATATTGAAATTGCCCCTTCAGCGATGTGTGGTCGGCTAGCCTTTTTACTTCAGAATATGTGGGTTCCAATCTTGTGTATGAGGAGTCAAAGGAGACAATGCCTATGTGGGAGTTCATGGAATAGGACATGTTCACTTGAACTAACTTCTGAACCCATTACAATGCTAGGTCAGTCTTACGTAACGGGAAGAAAAGGGTTATTGTGTTTTTTATTTTAGGGATCTAAAAATGTAGCAAGAAATGTCCTCTTCTGACCTCTTAATGTACTTTATGCAAGAGTCTTCTTTGATTATAATCAAACATGATATCCACTAAGTGCACTGCAGCAGCTTCACCTATCTCTTCAAAGTGCTGTTTTTGGAGCAGTTATTTTTCTATCCAACTAACAAAGGAGAGGGGCGATTTAGAATTATTGTCACTCAGAAAGGGTGACAATAATTCTAAACAGGAACCAACTTTCCAAAAGACTTTGATAAGCAAATGCTTTATGGAAATTGGCTCACCCATCACTCTTTTGTGGCATAGGTAAGCCATTAATGGCTTTGTATAGCATCCTGATAGAGAGTAAATCTTTTATTTTCAGAGTTTTTTTCTTTAAGCAGAAGAAACATTATGGGCTCTTTGGATTCTTTTATTTCTCTCGCATGGTTTGCCACATTAGTCAGTTCCCACTGCTTCTCCTTTGGCCTTTTTCATTACATGGGATTTTGTTTTCTTTCTTACACATCCCATAGTAAGGAGTAGCTGTCATTGTTGTGAAAGGATGGGGGCGCAGTTGCCGAGACTAAAGGTCATCCTCCATGTTGGAAGGCAGGGCTCTGGACTGCAGGATGTAGGCTCATCAGGCTGTGAGTAATGCTGTGTTATGTAATGTTCAAATAAAAATAGTTTGTGTTAAATACAAGCTCTGTGTCTTAAGGAAAACATCCACAGTCCACAATTACCCTCCTACTCACTAACTCCGTCCGTCCATCCTTCCTCCTTTCCTTCCTTCATCTTGCAACCAAACTAAAAAGAGGAAAAAAAGTTGTGCTCTGTTTATACTTTTCAATATGCTTAACAGTGATATTCTCCTATTTTCTTCCGATGTCTTTTTGTCACTCTGATTTTGCTACTAATAACTATTCAAATATTTAAGGAATTTGTTAGAATGCTGTTTCTGAACATTAAAGAGAAACAATTGGCAAGAAACAATAGCATAAGATATGTGCTTTCCAGTGTGTTTTATTTTAGTCCACTAACAAAAGGGTTGAGTACCTTAATGAAGATGCATGTGGGCTTATGTGAATTTCTGTAATTCCATGTGAATTGCTCTGTTCTCATTGGTTAGAAGTTATCATCTAATGATTATTAGATGGTATATTTGAAATGTGTTGATGGTCTCAGGTCAGTCTGGTGGATAACATTCCAAATTAAAAAATAACACACCTCTCTCTCACACACATGCAGACGCTACTATTGCAACTAGCAAGAATTGGAATTGGTACTGTTGGCAGTTCTAAGATTAAATTCTCATGGGCATTTCTAGGTGGAAATAAATACTAGAATATTCTTCAAACTTTAGAAATACTCTTTATTATAAGAATTGAAAATCAACCATTAATTATAGCACTGCAGTTTTCTCAGAATGACCTAGTGTGTGCAAGTGTCATTTTGAGAGCAGATATTTTTCCCATGGCTTAAAAATATGTATTAGTATATGAATGTGTAATTTAGTAATCTATTTAGGAACTTCTTACCCAGCCTGCATTCATGCCATTATTAGAAATACAAACCCCATATGTGTGGCAATTTTCATTACATTTTTTTTTACTGCAGCTCCACACCCCTGTCTGACATACATATGTTGAATCTTTAATATTTTTTTCCTTTCTTTTAAGGTGTTGCTGTTCCATTGACTCAGCCAAACTTTTCACTCAGCCCTGATTCAGGCAGTTATATCAGTCAGCTCCCTCTCCCCTCATTTGAAATACTGGTACAGGCAGAGTTGTTTCTAGGGTATGGCAAATCAGGGCCACCACTCCAGGCCCCATGCTTTGGGGTCCTGTGCTTCATGTGGAGGTGGGCGGGGAGGTGAGGCGGAGGAGACGAGGAGGAGCCCCCCTACCAACCTCTCCCTCCCTCCCAGCACCTCCTGCCCACCAGCAGGCCCCGCTGATCAGTGCCTCCCTCTCCCTCCCCAGCACCTACCGCCAATCAGCTGTTTTGCTGCATCTGGAGGCACGGGGGGGGGGGGAGGAGCGAGGGCGCAGCCCACTCAAGGGAGGGGGCAGAACTGGGTGGTGGCAGGGCAGGGGCAGGAAGAGCCAGGATTGGGTGGGACCTTGGGGGAAAGGGTGGAGTGGGAGCAGAGCTTAGGTGGAGATAGAAACTCAGTGCCTATGTCCTGGGCCCTGCACCCCCTGGGGATTGCCCTGGGTATGGGTAGGTCTAGGCCTGTCCAAAACTAAAGGCCTTTCCTCTCAACTAATGGGGAGGAACAACTAAGTCCAGACTCCAGTTGATTACAGGGGCCAACAAAGGAGAAAACAAGAATGGGAGTGAGATCAATGGTTGAAAATTAAGGAACCAGAGGGGAACACCAAGCAGAAAATCCCAACAGCGACCACTGCTACTCATGCAAGGAGTCCATGGACATTGCCCAGAGGAACTCTGCACAGAGACATGAGCAGGCAAGGAACTATAAATATGCCCCACAGTTGAAGAGCACCCCCACTCATGCAACTTCCTCCTCCTCAGTTCGCACTAACCAGTGCTTCCTTTGTAACCAAATAAAAAAAAGTCTGCAACAGAAGTGGTACTATTTTCCAGAATTCACCTCTCCTCTAAGTTCTGTCACTCCCGAATGGGCTTTTCCCTTTCCAAACACTTACTGGAACAGCCCTCTGGAGTTGGAGTATGCAATTCTAAACTGTGTAAGAGTTTTAGATTTACTTAGATTGTAGGATCTCTGGGGCCTGGAGCATTTTTGTTGTGTTTATACTGTGCCTAGAAGAATTGGGTCCTGGTCCATGACTAAGGCTCCTAGGCACAACAGTAATACAAGTAACAATCTACCTATGTCCTATTACCTCCTTACAGAACAAAATCCAGCTTCCCTTCAACCTTATCATAACTGAAATAAAAAATAAAGCAACATCTGGGGCTCCTTCTTTAACAACCCATTCTATCTTTCTCCTTTTTTTTGCCCATGTTGGAGAGCTCAGGGGTTTAGTGCAGATGGGGGAATCAAGCATGTCAAGAAATGGATAGCAGAAGTAGAATGGGGTGATGCTTGGAGAGAATAAAAGAAACAGAAAAAATTATTTCATACCAAAGCTAGAATGGGTCTTTACTACCCCAGGGCACCAATTACTATTTCAAGGGGTAATCACGGTACAGTAGCTGCAATAATTATAACTGCTAATCCTTTCATAATCATAAGTTCCTACTTTATCCCAATCAAAGGGGGATTATTTAAAATAAAATATAAAGTAAAATGCTGTGACATTTATCAGTCCCCTCCCATCCCAGAAGCCCTATTTTCAAATAGACCAGAAGGAACCATATAATTTGGCCTAAATCATACAAGTTCTCGCCTTCCGTGGGAGCAGATTTCTCTCTTCTCCAGAACAACTCTTCTGTTTTTTAGACAAACAAAAATAAATCTCTTTGGCTGATGGAACCTGACCCTGACACAGACCAATCTACTTTCCACTTGCCCGTTCAGGTCAGAGTTGAGGTATGATATCAGGATGGTGGGGATAAGCTTACACTTACCCCCATCATGTCTAGCCTTACCTGGACTGTGGATAAATGTGTTCTTCAGAGCTGTCAATCAGTCCATTCTCATGCACACTGAATTCCCTCAAAATAAACACCAACAACTCTGAATCATACAAAAAATAAGATGTCTTTGCCTAGCTACACGATTTTCAATTTCAGCAGCTAACAGTCAAATTATTAGGTGTTATTCCTTATCAAAGATCAGCCATTCACTTGTTCTGTTCTTTCTGCAAATTAAAACACAGAAGCTGTTTTTGTTGCAATTATTTGAATTTGCTGCACTATACAGTAAATTCATTTCAGTGTTTTGTAAATGAATACCCATACAAAACAAAAAATGGAGGGACTGGTATTTGGCAGGCTGCAAGATTCTGTGGGCTTTCTACATATGAAGATTGTTATGTGCTATAGAAGCTGGTTGATTCAACTTCCCCGTTTTAACTTCCTGTTTGCACACTGATGGGAAACAAAATATCCTAGTGGGTGTTTGAACAGCTTGAGCTGTGTTGACCTGGGAACTATTTCTCAGTGATCTAAGTATTGGCTTAGAGTTTAAACATTTCAGCAGCTTGAAATTCAACATCCCTTTTAGACCTCCAAGGCTTTGCTTTCACTCGTTTGAGCTTGTTACACACCAGGCATTTCCAAGTTAAGAACTGTTTGATTTTTTTTTTCAGTATGTAGAGGCTTTAAAAATACAGAGGGAGGAGGAAATAGATATTATAGAACTGCAGATTCTGTAAAAAGTGGTGCATAATGACTAAAAGAGGCAGATCCTTACTGGCATTTAACAACTTACACCAGATGAGGATCTGCGCCAAAGTTACTAATAACCTTTCTGCTATGCCCACAACACTGAATAACCAGATTCTGAAAGGCTTCCATTTTTGCATGTGCATACTTGGATTTTGTCTTCTTTAAAATGTAGTTTGTAAGTAAAAAGTTTCTCCCTCTGATCTTGTCATGAACTTTCATTGAGGACATTTTGGGAAAATAAACCTTAATTGAAGTGGCAGGAGGAACTAGTACTGCTAAGCTATTATTTATCATACAGATGCACAGGTGATAAATTATCCATGGATTCAGACTCTCCACATACAGTATAATTCAAATTACCTGCTCTTAGCCAAATATCTGCCAAATTTCAGATCTGATAGTGTTTAAGAACAGATATCAATTACTCAATGCAAAGTAAGGTATTTGTTAGGCCATATACTATATATCTGAAAATTCATCCAGATGTGAACTGAACCTTTTTTTCTATGGTGTTGGGGGTGTTTGTAAAAAGTCTGCTTAACTTGTTTGATTTTGTTTGCTGAGCTCAGAATCCATCTCAAGCTGTTTAAACACTAAGAGATTTTGTTTATCAGTGTGCTAACAGGAATTAAAACAAGGAAATTTAGCAGCCATCTTCTATGTGTGGTTATTATGCAGAAAATACACCAGGAACTCAATTGTCATTATTCTGCTGACACAGTGGGAATCAGGACTTACTAGAAATCTACAACTGCTTGTCATGACATTTCCAGGCCACTTTCAAGACCAACATTTCCCAAACTGTGAAATGTGGGCTAAAGAGCTATAGAGAGCTGGCTGTTTAGATGGGGTTGACTTTCCTCCCTGTATAAGTAAATAGAAATGAAGAGGAGGACCTAGTGCCTGGCTACCTCTGCTTGGGGTCACCGTTACATAAAAAATAATTGAAACTGCTTTTTGGGACCAGAGTTAGTAGTAAAGCTGCCAGTGACCAGCAGGAGAGGACTGTCCAAGGGAGATGAAGAAGATCTAGTATGGCCAGGGAAGAAGGGGATCTTGTAGCAGAGAAGCCCATCAAGGAACATGAGAGAAGGAAGATGGGCTTGTGTTAAGGCACTAAACTAGGACTTGGGAAATCTGGGTTCTGCTCTTGACTCTGCCACAGACTTCCTATGTGACCTTGGGCAAGTCAATTAAACACTCAGTGCCTTGGTTCAGAGGCAGCAGAAAGTTGCTTTCAAAGGGGAACCAGGATGGGTGTTGTGCATGGGGAGTGAAGGGAGCTACTGCAACGTGGTGGGGGGTAGCCATCTCCAGCCTAGGAAAGAGGGTCCCAGTGGTTTTTGTGTCTCTTGCTGGCTGCTTGGTGTATCTGCTCCCAGCCCCAGCCCCACCCCAATCAACCTTGTTGCTACTTGCTCCCTGGCCTCATCCCAGACACCATGGCAGCCACTCCAGGTCCCCTCTCTAGCCTCCACTCCTTGCATGTGCACACAGTTTACAGAGAACACTTGTTCCCAGAATGTGTTGCAAAATGACACCTTGGGATGGAAATTTAGATCAGCCCCATCACCTCCTGATTCTGCTGTCCCTGCCTCAGTTTCCCTTATGTAAAATTGTATAATGAAAAGAAAATCAATAAGGAAAATAAAATTATAACAATGCCTTTTTCTGCCATGTCTATGTAGAAGGGAAACTCTTGGAGCAATGACTGGATCTTGCTATGTGTTTTGTACAGCATTGCACAATGGAACCCTGACCTCCATTGGGGCCTTCTAAACTAAGATTACATCTACACTGGAAAAAAAAATGTAGCAGTGATTCTCAGACTCTGGATAAACTGAACTGGGGTTGTTGGACTTGTGCTATGGGGCTGAAAATAGCAGTGTAGATGTTCCTGCTCAGGGCTGGATCTCGGGCTCTGAGGCCTTCCCCTTCACCAGTTTTCAGTGCCTGAGCTCCAGTCTGAGTGAGGAAGCTACATTGGTATTTTTAACCCCATAGCACAAGCCTGAGTCAGTTGACCCGGGCTCTGAGACTCACTTGTATGTTTTCGGTTGTGTGTTGTGAGGTTGTGTGGGGTGGGTTTTTTATATTTTTGGTTTGTTGTTTTAGTGTAGACGTACCCTAAAAAAATAATAAATAACAGATGGAAAGAGAAGTTGAAATGAGCTAAAGTTGACACTGTGGTTAATTTTTTTTCAGAGCGAGCAAACCATTTATCACCATAAAATGCATAAATACTTACTTACTTTATCATGACAGCAATTGCTGTAGTTGCCTCAGAGATTGCGTAGGAGTGAGGTGCCTGGTGTGACAGTAAATGGGGAAGGAAAATGGACTTTGAGACAATCTATCTATTAAAGCGTTGTCCAGATTATGAAAAAGCTTGAGAACTCCTGTTGTTGCAAGCTAGAAAATCTTAGATCAAGGATGTCCAAACTTGTGCTACTCTTAAATTCATTTGAACAGTATAGGTTTGAAATTCACACCAAAACATTCAATCTTTGATATTTCTAAGGTATCTGTCATGTTGGCAACTAAGCATTGTTATATTGTTTGCATTCCTTTTAGTGGAGAAAACAAGGGGCAGAGTGAAAAAAATCAAATGGAAAAACAATGCTAAAATGGAGAAGAATGGGGAGGGAGGAGGATCAGAGGGAGGGAAAAGAGACACAATCTAATGAAAAAAATGGATGCAATCCATACGCTGTATGTAGGCCACCTAGTTGTGCCAGTTTAGATTAATTCAGTATTAATTCTTCTGCTCCTAAGAGAGAGCACAGACTTCCCTTAAACTAGCAAAACCTGTTTTTAATTGAATCTCTCTTAAAAACAAAATCATTGAAACAAATTAGTTTTAATTACAGAGAAAAAGGGGTTGCAAACTTGTTCAAAGTTTGCCAAGTCAAAAATTAGTTTGAGAGCTTCTCAAAAACCCAAGCTCTGTCAGGTTTTCACATTTTTATTTTGGAAATAGTGGGATAAGATTTGAATTTGAGAATTTATCTGATTATCGGAACTGAACAGCTGAACTATTGATTCACCAACTTGTGCTGATGTGTTACGATCTGCAATGGAAAATGCCATGATATTATGCAGCACACCTCTCAAATACTCTTTAGTTCATGAAATGTCACTCCTCTGAGTCCCATAGTTCCCTACATTTCACATAACTCTGGTGTCTGTTCATCATCTTTATTCAGAAAATTGTTTACATCAGAACTAGAGGATCATGAAACTGAGGCCACGTCTATACTTACCCGCCGGGTCGACACGGCGAGTTCGACTTCTCGGAGTTCGAACTATCGCGTCTGATCTAGACGCGATAGTTCGAACTCCGGAAGCGCCGCGGTCGACTCCGGTACTCCACCGCGGCAGGAGGAGTTGCCGGAGTCGACCTTGGAGCCGCGGAGTTCGCTTCCGCGGCGTCTGGACGGTAAGTCATTCGAACTAGGGTAGTTCGAATTCAGCTACGTTATTCACGTAGCTGAATTCGCGTACCCTAGTTCGAACCAGGGGCTGTGTGTAGACCAGGGCTGAGATTACAGAGAGTCATATACAGAAAATGTTTCCTATATTAATAATGTTTTCTTTCATTTGGGGGTTTGTCACTCGTTGCATCCCACATTTAAGCATTGTGAGGATGGGAGATATGTTGCACAGCACAAAATAAAGCAGCCCCTGCAGCTAGCATTTAATGGGTGGCTTGTTTACTGTAGGTAGGATGTTGAGGCCCATCACTACAGGGAGGTGGTGTAGGGTTCTACTTAACACTCAGAATCCATCTCCTGGAGGAGCGCTTGAGTGTTGCCAACTCTGACAATATCTGGATTCATGTTCATCTCAGCTTTCAAGATTTTTGGAAAAACTAGCTTCTAGCCCTCATGGTTGTAGAGAAAAGCTGGAAAATGTAACCCAGGTTTAACCTAAAGGCTCAAAAATCAGCAGGAAAATGAAAAATCCCAATTGCATTATTTTTGTTCAATTCTCATGATTTTTAAGACCATCTCATGATTTTTGAACACTTTCGGTTGGCAATTCTCTGACTCCCTAGCTGAGCCTGTTTAGCATTAGGCAGCTGAGGTCTTGCCATGGTATTGAAGGAATGAAGAAGAGCTATGGCTGCTCCCGCTGTCCAATGAGCGCACGAAGAACTCTGCAGGAGGTGCAGGATTGACAAGCTATTAATTCTGTCTGGGGCCATGTTCCTCTTCACACACAACATGACACAGACCTATCATGGGGAAGGAGGAAGCAGCAGCTGAGGACCTCTAAAGGGAAGAGAGAGAACAAGCCATGTGGGTAAATTGGAGGAAGGCACAGAATCAGTTTTGCTGCAGTGTGGAGGGTGGGACATGACTCAGGGTCTGTTTTGCTGGGAGAGGGGAAAACATCGTAAGTTTAACTCATGGGAAGGTGGAGGCAGATGATCAATTTGTGGGGGGAGACGAAATTGTGTCAGTTTTTTTTGGGAAGGCCTGCAGGGTACAGATTTGCAGGGGTTGGGGGGTGGGAGTGAGAGAGGGGAGCTGTATTCTAGTGAGAATGTAATCAGTTGGTGAGGGGTGTTTACAACATATGAACTGATCTAAAGAACAGACTATTGACCCTTGTGGGGATGGACCTTGGATGGGAGATAGGAGAAGTGATTGGAGAGGTGAGGGGGAAATGAACAGTGTGGCCAATATAGAGTATCAGATGATTGGGGTTTCAGAGAATTGATTAATTTGGGATAGCAGGTGTATTGCATTATTGGGGCTAGAGGCCAAAGAATGGATTGGGAGTACTGGTGGGAAGAATAGGAACTGAGGAAAAAATGGGCTGTTTTTTGGAGCCTGGGTTTTAAGTGTGCATATGTTGATATTTTAATAAAATGCAATTTTCCACTGGCAATGTATTCAAAATAATTAGTGGGTTGGCGTCCTTTTTCTGTGCTTGTTTTCCCCCAAAATTCTTATTTTATTTTTTTTCTAAAAAGCAGGAAATTGTACCTATGTCATAATGGGACAACCCCAGTCTCCCCATCTAAGGCCCCAGTCCTGTAAGTGAATCAACATGGGAGATCCTTGTGCCTACAGAGAGTCCCCCACCCCCAATTTGAATGGAGCTCTGCACAAGTACAAAAGGTCTGCCTGGGTGTATCCAGCTTGCAGGATCAAGGCCTAATTCTGGATTCCCTCCCCATTTTTGTTTACTTAGCTGTGAGCCTGAGGATACTTGTACCCACTGTTGGTTTATGTAATGGGGGTTCAGGCTTAGTGTATTCAAAGCAGAATCCAATGAGGATATATCTGCACTCAGCAGTCATTAACTTAATAACCCTATGCAATATCCACCATCATAGAACACCGACCCGTAGAATAATAACTTAGCAGTAGAGTTATTTTCTGTTGTGTTTTAATTTTGGCTTGCCTGAGTTATGTAAGTTTCCAAGAGCTTGTGTATTTCAAGGCTAACCTGTGGTCACACCATTTCTTTTTAGGGAAATGAGATGTAACACAACCCAATCTGTTTGAAGCAAGTGAGATTGCTGCTCCTTTATTTTTTTTTATCATCACCATTGTTTCTGCTCATTGGTGTCTCCCGCCCACTCTTTTAGCAGCTGCTTACTGTGACAACTTACCTCCAGCTAAGTGGGAAGATGAGCAGCTGCTTGCAAAACCAAAGCCAATCTTCTGCCTGGATCAGTTGGCAAGGGTTCCTGTGAAAGAAGTGAGGACTGCACTAAATGATATGTGCTGAATTAATTGCACCTACTACCAGCCTCTTTCCAAAACTTACTGGGAAACGTATCCATTTGTGCAACAACAACAAAAAATCACTCACTAATCATCTTTTGAAGGTTAAAGATATTTAGAAACTCAGATCAGTCTATTCATAGGAACTATAGCATCGCTGATGAGTTTAAAAAAAATCAAATTACATTTGTTTCCTTTCAGACTGCTTTCAATCAGGTTTCTGTGAAAGTGTGCATGTGTGGCTGTCTGTGTGTGTGTGTGTGTGTGTGTGTGTTACCCTGGTGTTTTGGGGGATGACTCATGTTGTAATTCACTCTATTCAGCTGCATAAATAATACTGATAGAAGAATAAGATGACATTCAAATATTTGGATTCTTGCCCCTGTCCTGTAGCTAGCTATCATCCTCCCTACCCCCCATCCCATCACCATCATCTCTCTATCTTTAGGCTGTGACGTGTGGTAGGGCTCCTCCAAATCCCTTATCTTCTTGTGGGCAGGCAGCTTGCTCATCTTCCTCATGACATGGCAGATATAGAAAGAGTCCTCTTACTGCTGCTGTTGGCTCTGGCCTGGATGTCTGAGAGCAGTAGTTCAATTAGGTCAAAATAGGGGTCTGGATGCTGTCTAATTCTGGTGACTGCACAGCTTAATGTGTAATGCAGCATTGCATCTCTTGTGGTGATGGAAAAAAAGGAAAGGGGACAGAACAGAGACAAGAAGTTATTTGACAGGAGTTCATGTCTGCAAAAGGGCTCATGGGCCAGTCAAAGAAGTATACATATGTTCTGTGTGTGCATTGCATATGGTCTTCTTAGCTGGGTCTTCTCTGTAACTTGAGTAGAATGGAGAATCTGCAGTGACAACAAAGGAAAATTGAAGTTCTTGAGAGCTCTTTGCCAGAAAATGTTGAAGTAACTATTTGCTGCATCCTGAATAATATAACTTTCCAAAAGACCAATTAATTATTATTTATTTGCAGTAGAGCCATCCATCTTCCCTCAAAAGGAGAGAGAGAATTAGCAGCCGTGGGATATCTGCTGTCTCCCCTTAGAGGGTTGGGAACAAACTGGAGGCATATATTTGGATAAGGACACATCTGTTCTGTGATCAGGTGGTGTTACTGCTTCCCATGTGTCCATTTCTGGAAGCCCCAGAAACTCCGCAGGTAGGCACCAACTCCTCCTACCAAACCCAGATCAGTTCCTTCTGCTTGTGTGAGTCCTCACCTTGACAGCCAAGAAGGAGGTTGACCTCTAGCAAAATAATGTACTTTTTAACCCAAAGAGAAGTGGGAAGAGTGGGGACACTGTCTTTGCCTTAACCAAGGACTGGGAGCTGTGCTGTCCAGAGAGCACCCTGAGTATAAGGAAATACCCATTCTCACACCTGAATAGGGGTTTTGGGAAGCCAGTGCACTCTGGACTGTGTCTCAACCACAGAATGAATGGCCAGTCTACAGTTCCACCACCATAGGGTGTCTCAACTCCAGTACAGTTTTTAAAGCGTTTTTCCTTTCCTGCTGCTGCAGTGTTGGGAGATGGAACTAAGATCTCAGATATATGAAGATTTGGAGGAAAGCAGGTCTTACTTGCTGGCACCTTGGAAGAAGCAGTATGGTTTTGCAGGTCACCTAGACATCCCCTTTTGAGAGAGCAAGCTAACCAGCCATTTTTGAAGACTTGAGGAGAGGAGAGGTATTAGAAGGCCATCAGATCATCACTTGTTCCCAAACCTCCTGAAGATGAATACAAGTAGGTGATGGAAACCTGGAACCTACCAGAGCAGGATAAGGAGTGAGTCAGGGTTCTTAGCTTAATCTTCTCTACCCTATTCCCCAGGAGGCAAGTGTGGGGGAGAGATGTTCTCTTTCCCCATTTATATGATACAAAATAACTGCATCATTAGACCATTGGAACAGAGTGCTGCTTCCCAGTGTTTGGAGAAGCCTTCTTTTACTCTATCCTCTTGTGCTTTGGAAGAGAAGGGGCCAGGAAGAGCAGCTGCTGCTGCAGTTGGCAGTAATCAGGGTGGGTGAATTACATGTTCAACCACACAAATTCAACTGACAATTATTTAGCTGAATTCAGATGTCCAAATTTGTTGGTGTTTTTCTTGCTCAGCATTTTCCTTTCATTCTGTTCACCTGTGTCCAGCTGCAAATTACTCTAGGGGATGGAGGATGAGCTGTGGTATACAGAGGCTGAGTTTCATCAACCAAAAAATTTGCATCTTCTAAATATTAGAAATCATCTGTCACAAAAGGAATTGAAATTGGCAGTCAGAACAAGTATGAACCCAGCCATGAACATCCATTTGGAGGCCATGGGAGTAAATCCATATTCAGTGTTAGACAAAGGTATTTCAGTGCAAAACACTCTGGGTACTGTAACTTTTAAAAGTAGAACAATATTCTGGAGCTTCTGATTTCATGACACATGAAATTCTTCCTGCAAAAATCTTCTGTTTCTTTTACCAGCTATCTCATATACAGATGGAGGAACGTGAGCATATCCTTTTAAAATGGTTGTGACAATGAAGTGACACACTGCCATTTTTTAATCTTCATGCCTACATCGGTCTTGAGACTGGTTAAATGTGTCATTCTCTGTTATGTGACCGTTATCTTTGACACTGGAATGAGTTATCACAGAATGTTAATGCCTCTCATGCTCTCCTCATTATACGTTCTCATTTTCATGACAAAGACTGTAAGGGGAACAGAAAATGGTGCAAAATTAATACATTCTCCTGACAATCTGGAGATGGTATTGCATGGTCCTTTACAGAAGGCACAGCTGGGGACCTGACAACAGCATGTGCACAGCTGCTTGTTTTACAAAGTTTGAAAGATTTTCCTTGTGATTTTGATTGGGGTTGTTTTTATTTATTTTTTTATTATTTTTTTGGTGTGAATGTGGCTAGCATGTGTTCAGTATCCAGGAATATCATTTTTAGCCAAATCTGTGTATGCTTTGGGATTGCATACCCCAATATTGTGTTGTAACATATATAGTGTGTGTGAGAGAAGAGGTGGGTTGAATAGTAAATATAGGTAACTTTTGTGTCCTGAGCTAAAATTTAAAGTTTGTATTTAATGCTCTAATACATTATATTATTGTTATTTATAACTATGGGCCAATATGTTGATGTGCTTGTCATTTGTTTTACAATCTACATCATAATCTTGATTACGTGGCAAGCAAATTGAACTTTACAGCTCTTTTTGACTTCCTTAAATCATTACAAAACTCCCCTCCAAAAAACAAAATCTCTGAAGGAAGTTCAAGAACAAAAGAAACTGTATATAGTTCACTTGACTATGGAGCTAAAGAAACTGCTTTATGGTAGTACTTCTATTGGTCTCTTATCATTCAAAACCTTGGCATGCATCAGTGAATAAATACATTTTTAAAAATATGTAGCAGAATAAGTGAGAGAATTTTCTTTCATAACCTCTCTGTACCCAAAATCCCCAGTCTAATACATCTCTAAAAAATCCAGATTCATTATACATTGTTATGCCTAGGTTTATATTTCTGGGCATTGTGAGGCTAAGGAGATGGTTTTAGGGTTTGTTTTGGAGGAAAGAAAAAAGACCTGGAAGACTTTAAATGATCAGAGCCAGGCAGCTCTGTGGCAGATCACTGTTACTAGCTAATGAACAACAGCTGAATGGAGACATGTAGCCAGCCGAGATTGGGATTCCCCCAGAAGAGGCTGCTATAAGCATTTCTAAAGATGACTATACTGATGAATTAATATATAATGTTATCACTCAAATAAAAACTAATTAGTGTAAAAATAAAATGATGCACTGAAATTTCAGAGATTGCTGTTTTGAGGATGTTGTTCGCTGATAAAATATAAATGATAAAAACATCAGGATTTGGCCCAAAAAATGAGTATTAGAACATAAGGTATTATTAAAAAATATGCCAATGCAATGACATGGGTCAGGTCTGCAGTTAAAAGTTTTGCCAACATCGTGATGTCAGTTAAGGTGCTGATTTTATTTTGTTTTTAAACATTTTTATACCAGTAAAAGCCCTAGTATAGCTTTTGCTGGTATTGTTATTTTTTGTGGGGAATTGATATAAACTATACTGGCAAAAGCAGTGTCTATGCAAGGAGGGTTTCCTGGCATAGCTTTCTAGTATAAACTAGGACTTAATTGAAATGAATAGACCAGAATTCAGAAACTGAATCCAGTTTTACACGGGGTAGAGTTTTCCATTGCCACATCTGGACCTAGGGTTGATTTCTATGCACCTTTTCTATTTCTGCCTGGTATGATGAGGGCCTAGGAGTGCTGTGTAGGCAGTGCATTCAGAAACTGGCAAGAAGAGGGTCCTTTCTATCATTAAACAGTGAATAAGGGACTTTTGTTGCTGGGCATCTTGGCCTCCACAGGTGGGAAGATAAGTGTGGTGGGGTGGCTTCCTCACCCCCATGTGAGAGGAGGCTAGAATAGGCCAGAGAGGCTGTGCAGGCTGGCAGCCAATCAGGAAAGGGCTTACTGAGAGCCAATCAGGGCTCAGCTGGGCCATATATAAAGGCTGCCCAGAATAGCAGCAGGCAGTTTGTCCCAGACCTTCATGGGAGAACGTCTATCTCCAGAGCAGGAGACCATCACCTGGGACAGCGCAGTGCGGGGCAGGATCAGGGGAGAAGAAGGGAACTCCAGCCACTACCTGCCAGGCTGCAGGCCCTGAGGGAAGGGCCTAGCTGGTGCAAAGGGGCTGAAGGGGAAGTGGCCCAGGGACCGATGGACAAGCAGAAAGAAGGAGGGCAGGGAGGCTTCCACTAAAGGGTTCCTGGGTTGGGACCCAGAGTAGTGGGCAGGCCTGGGTCCCCCCCTTTCCCCATTATACTGCACCTGGCCATGCAGTAGGGGGCTGAAACAAACTGCAACTGGCCCTTGTGACAAGGGGCTAGACTTTGGAGGTTGTGGTTGGTCACTGAGGCCAGTGCAAAGACTGTTGCTGATTTCCACACTCACCCCCCTGGAAGGGGGTGAGGATGGACTATGGGGCACTGCTGGAGAGCGGTGGCTTGAAGAGGATGCCGCGGGTTGGGAGCAGATTGGGTCCACTCACCAACTGAGGGCGAGACGACGGCTGGGACACCACCGGCAGAGGGCGCTCTACTGGACTGAGCAAATTCCTGGAGTCGATCAGTAGGAGGTGCTGCGGTGGTGAGTCCCAACACCGTTACAATAAATTATGAGTCCTCAGTGGTAAAGAACTAGAGTGAGAGGAAAATGAGGATGAGGTGAAATTAGGACTGTGTCAGGAAGAATTAAAGGAAAAACAGTAAAATGAAAAATTAAAGCATAAGCCTTTTGAGATGGTTGAAACTACTGCAGTTAGGCAAAAGAACAAGAAGAAAATTGCATCATATATGAAAAATAATGAATACACTCTTTTCCAACAGCATTATTGACACAGAGCCTTAAAGAATACAAAAAGATTGATACATTAGAATATATGTTCCTAAGGTCTGAATAATTAGATTACATTTGGAGTGCCCTAATTAACAAATTTGGGGAGAGGGTGGGTAAAGGATAAAAGAAACTGCAGACACTAGTTTTAAGGTCCCCCGGAGCCAGATGGAAGAAGATATATAATGTTTGCTTTGTGACCTGAAAGGATCAAATGCATTGTTTTGCATAGAACTGAAGGAAAAGGGATGGCTGGCTCAGAGCTTGTAATCAATAAACAGTAGCATGTTGATTCATAATGCCACAGTATGATTCAGATGATGACACCTTTAGAAAATGAAAGCAGAAGAGAAAAATGGCAGAAAAAGGTAAGCAAGAGTGACACAGGAATGATAGGACTGAGGAGCAGAATGTTTGATTAGTCTCTATGCATCTTGGAGAATAAAATTTGAAGATGACTTGGAAAACAAGTTACTGCATTAAAAAAAGACAAGTTTTCAAAATATTTAGAAAAGTAGCAAAATATGCAGAAATCGTTTTACAAGGTCAAATAATATAAGAGTTTGCTTGTATACTTCCTCTTCCAAAACTTTGTATTAGCGTGCTTCCCCTTTCCCTCCTTCTCTCTCCCCCCTCCCCCCCCCAGCAGTCCAGAAGCATTGCTTTGGCCTTTCTTGGTGAGTGCATTACCACAGAAATGTAATATATGTGTTCTGTGTGGTTTCTTGTATTGCATGTGTGGGTTGTGGTTGTTGCTTGAGTTCCCATGACTATTGAGTGAGGAAGTCAGGTATAATTCCTGGCAGCATGGTAGTTTAAGAACATAAAAGAACAGCTCATATTTCAAAATGTTTTTTCTGAGATCGTTACAAAAATAAAAAACAAATGGTGAGGTTATCAGCTCTCATTACCAATTGCCAAGCAAATGTAAAAACACCAAAATAGCCACAGGAAGCAATAATTTCTATGACAAATTATAGAGCTATTTACTTAGTGTGGTAAGTAATATAGTTTTGATCAAAGATAAACAGTTTAAAAAGTTACATTTGTTTTGTTGTGGAGGAAAAAGGAAATTGCTATTCCCTTCAGGCTGATGTACCTTGTAAAGCAATCTGTCTTCAAACACAGAATGAAAGAGAGCCAAAAAAAATCTCTGAATTACATGGCGAGGCCCTTGAGATGCTGCTAGTTGCTCTGCTGTTGAGGACCACAGATGTCTCATATTGTGGGTCATACTGTGCATTTTCTTTGTTTTTTAAAATATAAAGTAGCATAGATTTATACATGTTGGGGTTTTATGGAGTGCTCTTTACTCATTATGGACCCAGTTCAATCAAGCACTTAAGCACATGTGTCAGACCTACTTGAGTTGAATAGGACATTGGGTCTCAACCAGGGGTACATGTACCCCTGGGGGTACGCAGAGGTTTTCTATGGGAGTACATCAACTCATCTTGATATTTACCTAGTTTTACAACAGGCTATATAAAAAACATTAGCAAAATCAGTACAAACTAAAATTTAATACAATTACTTGTTAGTACTGCTCTATACACTATACACTGAAATTTAAGTACAATATTTATATTCAGTTGATTCATTTTTAACATATAATTACAAAATAAGAAAGTAAACAATTTTTTGTAATAGCATGCTGTGACAGTTTTATATATTTATATCTGATTTTGTAAGCAAGTAGTTTTTAAGTGAGATGAAACTTGGGGGTATGCAAGACAAATCAGACTCCTGAAAAGGGGTACAGTAGTCTGGAAAGGTTTAGAACTACTAGAATAGGACACGAGCAAGCCCTGGCCCTACTGAAATCAGTTGGGAACTGGGCTATTGACTTATTGACTCTTAGATGCAATTCAAGAGTTGTTACTTAGTACAATTGTTGGCATGATTACTCCCTCTAAGAGTTTCTAGGTGAGATTCTGTGAAATGCCTCTCTGAAGCACAGCCCAGAACTTGCAGCTTAGGGCAAAGGAAAGATAAGGTGGCTTTAAGCCATCTTTGTTCCCTCCTTATCCTGGGCTATTTAGCAGGCTGGAAAGGCCACTGGTGTAATTAGACTGCCTTGGAGGCCTGTCTCAGTTATGGCATCCTCCCCAGGATGCCATAGGGACTGCAGCACTGCCTGAAATCTGAAGCATTGTGTGGTGGAGCATCCTTTTCCCAACATGCCTCTCCATCCCCAAACCTGGCCATCAGCACACACACCCCTATGCCAGATCTTGCCAGGTGATCTTTACAGCTGTGTTCTACAGAGCCTGTGCTGGAGGAATACTTCCCTAGCTGGGGAGGGCTTTTAGGCAACTTTACATTGCTCTACACTTTACACCTCAACTGCTAGAAGAGGGCCTCATCCTCCCTGATTGAACTAACCTCGTTATCTCTAGCCTAATTCTTGCTTGCATATTTATACCTGCCTCTGGAAATTTCCACTACATGCATCCAACAAAGTGGGTATTCACCCACGAAAGCTCATGCTCTAATATGTCTGTTAGTCTATAAGGTGCCACAGAACTCTTTGCTGCTTTTACAGATTCAGACTAACATGGCTACCCCTCTGATACTTTACATTGCTCTGACTCCTTTTTCATGTAGCAGGAGTGACTATGTCATCCTCTGTTTTACATGTGCTACTTAAAGAGCTTCTGTCTCCCAAACATCTCAGGAAACTGATAGAAAATGTTCTTTTTATAAGGTTCACCCAACTATGACATAGGAAAATCAGGACTTGCAAAAGCTGTATAAAGTGCATTGTGAGGTGATCATTACAATGCCAACTCCACACATCAAATAGTCCATTCTAATGCACTGTACTTGAAAAGAAAAAAGTCAAACTGTGGTGAATGCTCAGACTAAAGTTAATAAAAACTCTTTTAAAAGCAAAATTAGTCCTAGTGAGCAACTGCTTTCTTCGGTAGTTCTCTTAGAAAGTCAGGTTTGTAGGTCATAGTCTATGGCAGTAAAGAAGAAAAAATATTCCTTTTTCTTAATTTTGAAAAATGTCATTATGCCTTGGGAAGTATTACAATATTTTAGTAATCAGCTGCAATGCTCATTAGTCTGCTTATTATATCTGAAGCACTTGTATTTGTTGAAGTAGCAGCAGCTGAGATAAAAGAAATTTGAAAGTGAAATCATACAAATTTGAGTCAGTGCCTTTTTCAAACTGGAAGCCTGCTATATTACCCTTAATGAGCTGATGCCCCAAACTCTAAAGTGGATTCATATCTCTAACCTCTTTTGAACTTCTTATTAGAAACTACTGTATGATGTGAATTTATTAAGAGACAGAAAAGAGAGAGTAAATAGTAAATACTTTTTTTTCTTAATTTTCACACAGTTCATTTATCACACCTCAAATTTTAAAAAGAGGAACATGAATCACTCAGTAAAAAAGAAAAAGGAGTAGCAGTAGGATTATTTTGATTTAACAAGTCCAATCGTAATCATACAGATTGCCAACATATATTAGTCTCACATTATTAGCAGAGTCCATCTACTTGCAGAAAAATCAGGTGGAGAGCGTATATTTTAAAATCATTATATTTAAAAAAAAAAATTAAACAGATTTTATACTGATTCATCCATAGTTTAAACTGCTAGTTGCAAGATCTGTGAGGCTCCTAATCCAACTAGCAGATTTATTTTGGAGGAGTTGTTACAATTTATTATTCAAAAATAATAATTAGAAAATTCTCAAAACACAGAGGAAACAGTTAATGGGGATTTGTAAATCATGTGAAAGTGTGGGGACTTACTTGTCTTCTGGAGCCTTATGAACCTCAAATAAACTTTCTAAGTGATAAGTAATCTTTGATACAGTCTGCTTCTTTCTGTGCATGGCACAACTTGTCCTAGATAAGTGTTCCTTGGACGGAGGGAGTGACTGGGGACTGTGGGATCTGCCCATGCTTTGCCATCATGACCAGATAATATTATCTCTCCTTCTCCTTTTCTAGGGCTTCTTTGTCTTTCTGCTCCATGACTTGTTCGTGGAGACGTGCTGCTTTCTCCTCTCCCTGCCTCTCAGCTTCCAGGGCCCACTGCTGCTGCCTTTCTGCCTCTCTCTCCGTGGCTGTCATGTCTGCTTGCCTCTTTTGGTATTCACACTCTGGTTTTTTTGTTCTTTCTCCGACCTGGCCTACTCTAGCTTTATAGTTGCTTCACTGGTGCTCATATTTCACTTTACTATTGTTCTATTTCCCTTACCCAAAATAAACAAACAGAAAAGAATAAAACGCTGACCTTTCTTATGACTGTTCCCAGCCACCACACTTGAGACTCACTTAAAACTGTTACACCAGTGCTTAAAGTGTAAATCTCAATTAAACTAACAAGCTGTGTATTCATCCTGCTTTGTCTACACCACTGTCACATTCTGGGGTGCAATCCAGACCAGTCGGGGTTGTGTCACCATCTACACTGCAGCCTTGAGTGCCTCACAATGCTTTGCTGTTGTAGCTCGCAACCTGGTCTACTCACAAACAGCCTACCAGCATGCAGGTCACACCCTGAGTATCTGTGGATAGTTACAGCGCTTACCCCAGCAGCCTGTCAGCAACACACAAGTCATACTCTGGCTTCCAGCGACCTTGGTTATTACCTGCAGGTGACCCCGTCACTCTCCTAGTCCTGAACTTTCCCCCAAAAATGTGTGTTCTGCACTGTCCAGCCCTCTCCTGGACAGTTCAGATATTAAAGGCCTGTTGTCCCTGTAAAGGCCTTTATTCAACAGTTTTCTACTTTAGCTGGAGTCACTCAAATAGTTCAGTTTAAACATGGCACTGGATTGGTTTAGATTAAAAAATAAAACAAGTTTATTAACAAAAGAAGGTAGGATTTCAAGTGAATTCAAGTATCAGGTAGTAAAGTCAGAAATGTTGACGAGAAATAAAGAAAAAATGCTTTCTAGTAGCTAAAACTTAACAAGCTAGACTTGGTTCATGGTAAAATTCTTACCATGTGTTCCCAGCAAACATGGCTGACCAAATTCGCAAGTGAGGATCTCCCAGCAAAGTCAACAGGCTAATTTCTTTATCATACAAGGTGGAGGGGAAAAAAGAGACTCTGGGTTTTCTGCCCCTTTCTTTTGTAATCCAGTAAACCTTTGAAGTGAATTCTTCTGTGGTTACCCTTCAAAGCAAAGTTAATTCAAATAGTAAAGAAGGTGACAGAGTCTGCCAGGGAAGGAGGCTTCATGTTCTTTCTTCTCACCTGTGTTTGCTGAGTTGCAAATTTTTTTTATCTCCTGTCATCTCATCTCCCTGCTGTCTTAAGGATTCTGTTTACTACTTATATGTAAATTGAGGTAAGCATACATTTCTTCTTCAGGATACTTCTGCCTGGGCAGGGCTGTGTGGTTTTTTGAACATGTGCCAAGAACATCATACAGAGGGATTTCATAAGTTTACATATAATGTTGCCACATACATTTCACCATGATATTATTGACCAGCAGGTTATTAGTTTTCAAATGATACCTCACAAGGTACATTTTCTACAAATGGTTATTACAACAATATGTAGGGTGTGAATACAGGGGTGCTTTCAGACTGTGGTTGTGGAAAACATAAATTTAAGTTTCCCTTTTAATTAAATCTAGGAAGTCATTAATAAAACTTTAAACTATTTTTGTTTGACTAGGAATTAACAAATTCCTGATGTCTTGTATATAGAAAAAAAATTGGGACAGGCAAATGCTTGTGTTGTAGAAGTGGAATAGGAGGAAGGCATCACTCTTAATTAGGCAATTCTAAAGTGATATATAATGCTGTAGGAAAAGTACCAGATCAGAAGAAATGAAAACATTTGTTTTCAAAGTTTCCTTTTGGTGACCTTAACCATGCTAATTTGTCTTTGATGAAGTGTGACAGGGACTGTCAAGTTAAATGGTCAACATACTCATTATTTAAAGAATAACATTTTTGTAGCAGTAATTCTGGATGTGTTCAAGACATAAGCTTGTTCATGGAAGCCTTATAGTTTTCATGTAAGTTGCACTCAAGGCCTCTGGAGTCTGCAGCTATTCTTGACCAAAGGCTAGAGAAAAATAGAGAGAATTCTATCACAAGTATTTTGTGACTGTTCTAACACTAGGGTAAAGCCACATGTCCATAAAGCCACATGTACAGAATCAACTGTTAGCTGTGAAACTTTAGAATGCCAAATATTCTATCACCATTATACTCACTCCTCATATATTTATTAATCCTTTCAGCATAGAGATAAATTTAAGTTGCAGGCCGTGGGACAAATACATACACTGCATCCAAATCCTTGTTTTATAGTTTCACTGTAGTACTAAAATAGTAACATTTCATCCATCAGTTCAGCACAAAGCAGAGAAGATGGTTTAAAGCCACACTGGGCAATGTTACATAGGATAAGACTTTAGACAGACATCTTATGTCCAGGACTATCAAGCTGTGACAGTTTATATAAAAATTATTTTTAAAGAAACTTCAAAATGTTTTTAAATGTATCTGAAGTAAGGGCCTGCAGCTAGTCTGCTTATCTACTAGTTCAACCCCCAGGCAGTCTAAACAGCTCGGCTGGGCCCCGTTTGTGCCTCCTGATTTGCCCAACTGCTCAGTTGACTGAGGGGATCAGCAGAACTGCTCCAAGACCACTACCAGGAGCATCAGCTTTCAAAGCATTTGACTGTACTAGTGCCTGCTCTTGCCCTTGTTCCTCTTTGCTCCTGCCTTGTTCCAGTCCTGCCCCAGCCTCACTCCCTCCTTGGACTTTGGTCCTGCTCCTGCCTTTCCTGACTCCGGGTTACAAAGTTTGACTTTTGGGTCTGATCTGGCTTGACCTTTGGTTCCGGCATCCAGCTTCTAACTCTGGTTATTTCCTTCGGCACTGGGTACCTGACTCATGCCTGACCCACTAGGCCAAACCACCCACATCCTAGTCTCAAACAGTATGTTGTAATGAAACACAACAAAATCCTCAATCTTCATATACCCCTCTCCAAACCCTTAAAATGAATTCAAAATAAAGTAGTGTCCACCAGATGCATGAGATTTGAAAGTCTCTGGCATCAAAGCATGTGAAACACCAATCAGAGTCACCAGGTCAACAATTTTCATTTGCTGTTTCTCTATTTCACTAATGCAATTTAAGAGCATTGAAAAGAGGAGTCTCTCCCCAAATAAACTTCTGGTGATTTTAATAGGACAGGATTACCCATTAAATAACTATTTACTAGAAAAAGGCCCAACCTAAAAAGTTTGGATCCAGAGCTGAACTATCCCAAAGTCTAGCATGCTAAGATCCAGGATTTTGTTTTGACATATATGCAGACAGATACCAGAAGCGAAGTTTGGTTTCAGATCCTGTCTTTCCTAAAGATTAGGGGTACTCCAGTCCATCTTTATATCAACATTGAGAAAAATGAACAAACCAAAAAACCCAGCTAAACAACCACCAAAAAAACACCCTAAAATAATATATTTTAATAACTTTGGGAAGGGATTTGCCATACTGAAACAAAGCACTACTCAGCTAAATCAAATATCCCACCTCTACAGGTGGCCAATATCTGTTTCCAAGGCAAGTCAGATACTATGGTGATGGGTGAATCTAAAAATATATATAGACCCTCCCCATCTCTCAATGCACTTAGCTAATTGTACATAAGTAATAAAAAAAATGACTTGGCAATGATATCTGTAACCTAAGGGATGATTGATTTTATGCCACCTAGGCATCCATGGTGTTTGCCAGTATATGATGAGTTACCACACTTCAGTATCTAAGCCCTGATCTACACTACGAGTTTAGGTCGAATTTATCAGCATTAGGTCGATTTAACCCTGCACCCATCCACACGACCAAGCCTGTTTTGTCGACTTAAAGGGCTCTTAAAATCGATTTCTGTACTCCTCCCCGGCGAGGGGTTTAGTGCTAAAATTGACCTTGCTGGGTCAAATTTGGGGTAGTATGGACGCAATTCGACAGTATTGGCTTCTGGGACCTATCCCAGAGTGCTCCATTGTGACCGCTCTGGACAGAACTCTCAACTCAGTTGCACTGACCAGGTAAACAGGAAAAGCCCCAGGAACTTTTGAATTTCATTTCTTGTTTGGCCAGTGTGGTGAGCTGATCGACACAGGTGGCCATGGAGTCCCAGAATCACAAAAGAACTCCAGCATGGACTGCATGGGAGGTACTGGATCTGATCGCTGTATGGGGAGAAGAATCTATGAAGGCAGAACTCCATTCCAAAAGACAAAATGTCAATATATCTGCCAAAATCTACAAGGACATGATGGACAGAGGCTACAACAGGGACACAAAGCAGTGCTGCGTGAAAGTTAAGGAGCTGAGGCAAGCCTACTGTAGCAGGGTGGTCACCCACTCCTGCCTTAAAAGGCTTAAAACAGCCTGGGGAGAGGGCTGTGGCAGGGAAGGAAAAGCGGGGCTTATTGGGGAAAGCAGCCTCAGCTGGGGGCCACACCCCAATCAGGCCAAGACTGTCCTCATGAGGGCCCAGCTGGCCCTTATAAGAGGGTTGGGGCCAGAAGCCAGAGACAGACTCTCTCTAGCTTTGAGAGGGAGGGACCTGGCTGCAGGGAGCTGAGAGAAGGTACCTGGAGTGGAGCAGGGCTGGGGGAAGACCAAGGGAGCTGGGAAACTCCGGCCTGGAAACTCCCCAGGCTGAGGCCTAGTGGAAGGCCAGTTAGGTACAGGAGTTGCAAGGGGCAGCCCACGGGTAGGCAGAGGCAGCAGGTCCAAACCCCCCTTGCCTATGATGAGTGACTTTTACACTGCAGTCTGTTCCAGTGAGCGGGGACTAGATGGTGACTGGCAGTAGCCCACGACTGAGGCAAGGTGGGGATAGAGGTTTGGGGGTTCCCCTGGGTGGGGAGACCCTGAGACTGGGGGTATTGCCAGGGGGCAGCACCCCAAAGACAAGGGGCACTTGGTCCTGAGAGGGACATGAGGGGCCAGCGGCAGCGGGACACTGGCCTGAAGAGGGCACTCTGGAGGCTGGAAATGCTAATTCTCTGAGACGACCAGCAGGAGGCGCCGTGGTGGTGAGTCACGCACTGCGACACCTACCAAAAAACAAAGCAAACAGTCCCTCTGGGTCAGAGCCCCATACATGCCGATTCTATGATGAGCTGCATGCAATTCTAGGGGTGGCCCCTACCAATACCCCACCACTGTCCATGGACACCAGCAAGTGGGGAGTCTCATGCAACAGGGATGAGGATTTTATGGATGATGATGAGGAGGAGGAGGTTGAGGATAGAGCACAGCAGGCAAGTGGAGAATCCCTTCTCCCTGGCAGCCAGTAACTGTTCATCACCCTGGAGCCAATATCTTCCCAAGGCGGGCTTCCGGACCATGAAGCCGGAGAAGGCACCTCTGGTGAGTGTACCTTTGTAAATATAATACAGGGTTTAAAAGCAAGCATGTTTAATGATTAATTTACCACGCCAAGCCAGTAGCAAATAATCTGGAATCATTGCAGAACAAAACATTGCAGCGAATTGGCCCGGGCTTTGGTGGCATTCAAGCAACATCCCCGCTGTTAGCCATGCGGTAGGGGGAGGCCCGTTCATGCTGAGCTGTTCGCATTTGGCTGACAGGGATCTTCCCTGATACTAGCCACATGGAGGGGGGAGGGAGGGGTGAAGCAATCATCCCAAAGAATTGGGTGGAGGAGGATTGGATTGTGCTGCACATTCACCCTAAAACCGCAGCCCCTCCTTTTAAATGGCCAACCCAATGGGCTTTGCTTGGTATGGGAAAAGAGGGCACTGCTGTTTGAAATCGTTCCCACATGTTATGAAGGTTGAAGAAGCCGAAACCCTTTTCCTTACCATGGCTGCCTGCAAGCTGAATTCTGTTGCCCAGCCGAGCATGTGATATGTGTCACACCAAACTAGCAGGCACTCAATTTAAGAGGCAAAATGCGACCTTGTACCAAAAGTAGTACATATGCTATGTAATGTGAATCGCTTGATTCAGTGTGAAATAGTCTTCCCTTTGTTCTCTAAAATGTATCTTTTTGAATACTCTCCCTTTTTTTCCTTCTGTAGCTGCAAATGTTTCTACGCTCACCCTATCATCTCCATCCCAGAGGCTAGCGCAGATTAGAAGGCAAAAAACCTACTCCTGTGATGACATGTTCTCAGAGCTCATGCAGTCCTCCTGCACTGAAAAAGCTCAGCAGAATGTATGGAAGGAAACAATGGCAGAGTCCAGGAAAGCATTAAATGAACGCGATGAGAGGAGGGAGGAGCACACTGAGAGGAGGCAGGATGCAACGCTGAGGCTGATGGGGGAGCAAACTGACATGCTCAGGCATCTGGTGGAGCTGCAGGAAAGGCAGCAGGAGCACAGGCCACCGCTGCAGCCGCTGTATAACTGCCTGCCCTCTCCCCAAGTTCAATATCCTCTTCACCCAGATGCCCAAGAATGGGGAGGGGAGCCTACGGGCACTCAGCCACTCCACCCCAGAGGATTGCGAAAGCAACAGAGGCTGGCTAAGTTTTGAACTGTAGTGTGGCCTTGTCCTTCCCTCCTCCCCCACCCCACCCAGTGCTTCCCTCCTCACCACCCCTCCTGGGCTACCTTGCAAGTTTTCCCCCTATTTGTGTGATGAATTAATAAAGAATGCATGATTTGGAAACAGTAATGACTTTATTGCCTCTGAATCCAGTGATCGAAGGGGAGAGGTCGGTTGGCTTACAGGAAAGTAGAGTCAACGAAGGGGGTGGGTTCTCATTAAGAAACAAACAGAACTGTCACACCATAGCCTGCCCAGTCATGAAGCTAGTTTTCAAAGCTTCTCTGATGTGCAGGGTGCTGAGCTGTGCTCTTCTAATCGCCCAGGTGTCTGCTGCACATAATCAGCCACTAGGTGATTTGCCTCAGCCTCCCACCATAAACATCTCCCCCTTACTCTCACAGATATTGTGGAGCACACAGCAAGCAGCAATAACAATGGGAATATTGGTTTCGCTGAGGTCTGACCTAGTCAGTAAACTGCGCCAGCGAGCTTTTAAATGTCCAAATGCACATTCTACCACCATTCTGCACTTGCTCAGCCTACAGTTGAACTGCTCGTGACTACTGTCCAGGCTGCCTGTGTATGGCTTCATGAGCCATGGCATTAAGCGGTAGGCTGGGTCCCCAAGGATAACTATAGGCATTTCAACATCCCCAACAGTAATTTTCTGGTCTGGGAAGTAAGTTCCTTCCTGCAGTTGTTCAAACAGACCCAAGTTCCTGAAGATGCAAGCGTCATGCACCTTTCCCGGCCATACCACACTGATGTTGGTGAAACATCCCTTGTGATCCACCTGTGCTTGCAGCACCATGGAAAAGTACCCCTTGAGGTTTACGTACTGGCTGCCGAGATGGTCCAGTGCCAAGATAGGGATATGCATTCTGTCTATTGCTCCAACACAGGGAACCCTATTGCAGCAAAGCCATCCACTATGACCTGCACATTTCCCAGAGTCACTACCCTTCATAGCAGCAGGGGCGGCTCTACAAATTTGGCCGCCCCAAGCAATCATGCCTGGGAGGCGCCCCCGAGCCGCGGGAGCAGCGGACCTCCCGCAGGCATGACTGCGGAGGGTCCGCTGGTCGCGCGGCTCGGCTGGACCTCCCGCAGCTGCGGGCGGTTCGCTGGTCCGGCGGCTCCGGTTGAGCTGCCGCAGGCATGCCTGCGGGAGGTCCAGCCGAGCCGCGGGACCAGCGAACCGTCCGCAGTCATGCCTGCGAGAGGTCCGCTGCTCCCGGGGCTCCGGTGGACCTCCCGCAGGCATGACTGCGGCAGGTCCGCCGGCCCAGCCTGCCGCCCCCCTGGGAAAGGGCCGCCCCAGGCGGGTGCTTGCCCCGCTGGGCTCTGGAGCCGGCCCTGCATAGCAGCAACTCAGTGATTGCGTTGACTACTTGGATCACAGCAACCCCCACAGTAGATTTACCCACTCCAAATTGATTCCCAACTGACCAGTAGCTGTCTGGTGTTGCAAGCTTCCAGGAGGCTATCACGACTCACGTCTCATCTGTGAGGGCTGCTCTCATCTTGGTATTCTTGCACTTCAGGGCAGGGGAAAGCAAGTTACAAAGTTCCATGAAAGTGCCCTTACATATGCGAAAGTTTCGCAGCCACTGGAAATCATCCCAGATCTGTAACGCTATGCAGTCCTACCAGTCTGTGCTTGGTTCCCAGGCCCAGAATCAGCGTTCCATGGCATGAACCTGCCCCATTACCACCATGATGTCCAAATTGCCAGGGCCTCATCTCTATCATGATCGTGCTGTCGTCACCTCCTCGCCTGCTTTTGCAGGTTCTGCACAAGCTGCAGGATAATGCGTGAGGTGTTTGCAATGCTCACAGCTGCAGTGGTGAGCTGAGCAGGCTCCATGCTTGCCGTGGTATGGCATCTGCAGTAGAGCAGAGTTGCGGTGGAGGACGACGGTTAGCACCGCGCACATTTCCTGAGGAAGAACACACGTATCCGGGAGCCCATTTCAGACAACCTGGAGAAATTTGCTATCGAGGGAATAGCAGCAGAGCAGAGTTGCAGCAGAAGCAGTGTATGACGACAGTTAGCAATCCTACTGCACTGTCTGCTGCCAGCTGCACCAAGGACACAACAGCAGTGGTGTCAGTGAGCTTAGCTGAGCAGACTGCATGCTTGCCATGGTATGGCATCTGCATGGAAAAAGGGTACAAAACGATTGTCTGCCATTGCTTTCACGGAGGGAGGGGCGACGTATCCAAAACCACCTGCGACAGTGTTTTTGCCCCATCAGGCATTGGGAGCTTACCCCAGAATTCCAATGGGTGGCAGAGACTGCAGGAACTGTGGGATAGCTACCCACTGCTCCATAAGGTGATACTAGCCAAGGTAATGAGGATGCACTCTGCCGACTTAATGCGCTTAATGTGGACATACACAATCGACTGTATAAAATCGATTTCTAAAAATCGACTTCTACAAAATTGACCTAATTTCATAGTGTAGACATATGGATACTGCAGTTAATTCCTATACTAAATAGAGGGCATTACAGCAGTCCCTCCAATAAATCAGTGGTAACTCTTGGTAAATATTGACTTTTTAATAGCAACCACTGTATAATTAGAATTGCTATTGTTGGGCAAAAAATTATCCTTCCCCACTCAACATCCAGCTATGTTATTTGATTAATTAAATGAATCAGTTTCTTGTTTCTTCCACACTGCAATTCTAACTGTGTCTTGGCATTACATCATTGGTCGTCATTGCATATTTATTATAATATTTACATGCAATACTAGCCTAAGTGTTTGCTGGGTAGACAATTAATCCTTGCTTCAATTTTTAAATGATTTAGGGTTTTTATTATCTTGTTGCCTGTGAAGGAATCCAGAATAACAGATGTTTTTCAGTTATTGCACTCAATATTCTCACTTGCTCTCTTTCTGTCATGGATTTTTCTCCAAAGCATGATGCCTGCCAGCAAGATCACATGAGAGGAGGTTTGGATTTTTTTTTAAACATTACTTTTTTAAAACTCTGTTCCTAAATGAGAGTCTAGGTAAATTGGTTCATGGCTTCCTTTCATTTGAAGGTTTGGACTAAAATGTAAAAACAGGTACATTTACTATTGAAAGGTTAGGGTTTTACTTTTTAAAAAATGTCTCCTGTGAAGAAATGTAGCCACATAGTAATAGTAGCCTTTTTTTAAACCAATAATTGGTGTTGGTAATAAGAGCTGTGCTGACTGCCAGCTGTGCAATCACCCTCAATCCTGCAGTGAGGAAGGGGAAAGGAGTCTGCAAATGATTACCAACTTCAAGTGTTCCTTGCAGTCAAAGTTTCATTAAAAAAATTAGTAAAATACCTTTTTACTTTTAAAAATGTATCCTGGGTTTGAAAGAAGGTCTGTATAAAGAGTTTAGAATAGAACTGCTACTAACTGCACAAATCAAGGGGTTTGCCCAGTTGGGCTGCCGGCCTACATTGTAGACTCAGTCTTTAGTAAAAGCTCTTCTCCTCCCAATTAAAGAATAAAGGTTGAGGTACCTGCAGTCCTTTCAGCACATTTGGAGTGACTTTTAACCCCTTGTTTTACCCTCTTTATATGGCTGTCTGGTATAACACTGTCCTCATATGTCAATGGTGCCTAGCAGTGCTGTTGTAGGTCAAACTGGGTTAGCATTTTTGTTGCAAACTTTTTTTCCTGGGATTTTGTAAATCAGGCGTAAAAATCTATTTCAAGCTAAAACTTTACATACACACTCACACTTTGGTCATAGATTATCATTCTTACTTTCTATTACCAGTGAAAATTGGCTGGACCATTTTCAGTTTTCCTGACTATAAAATTCACAATTACCATATTAAAATGCAGTAATTTTTAATAATTTGCCATTTGTTTTTAAGAAGTAAACCAACACAAGGTTTTTGATGAAGATCAATTCTGGGTACAATACGGGATGTGAATCAGGATTCTTTGATTCCATTCTGTACTCAGGCACTGACTTCCTATATGACCTTAATCAATAATCATCATCATTTTTGCCAACATAATGACTTTTACTCAGTGGTCTCCAAGAGCACCACAAGCATTTAATTCTCTGTAGCTCTGAAAGGCACTGTATATTTTTATTCCCATTTTACAGTTGGGTAAACAGAGAAGCAAAGAAGCTTAAGTGGCCTGCCTATGATCACTCAGCAAGACTGTGGGAGAATAGGGAAAAGTCATTTAAACTTTCCATCCCTCATTTTACCCACATATAAAATATACCTACAGAACTTCATAGGATTGCTGGGAGAATGATATGCTTGGAAAATGCTTTGAGGATCCTTGAATAAAAGGCATTATAGAAGTACAGATTGTTGCTATTTATTACTAAGGGTAATAAGCTATTAGTGGAACACATTTTTTTTCTGGCAGTGCATAATGAAAGAAGTTATGTTCTATAGGGAAAACAAAAGACATTTTATAATTGTCTAGATTAAAGCCTATTTCAACTGGGACTAGTTGCTGAGTAGGCAGGGCCAGCTCTAGGCACCAGCAAACCAAGCACGTGCTTGGGGTGGCACATTTTCAGGGGCAGCATTCTGGACCTTTTTTTTTCTTTGTGTGGCAAAAGCCTAGAGCCAGCCCTGGCAGCAGCAGAGTGTTGTGCATGGGGGGCGCAGTTCGTGCCATTGGGGAGCAGCATCCGCACCTTGTGGCTGGGCCAGGCAGGCTCTGAGTGGGGGACACTCGGGCTGGGGCTGCAGCTGGGGCTGGACGAAGTGGCCCGAGCTGCCCAGGGACTGCGGCAGGGCAGACAGAAGCAGCAGCAGCAGCGGGGCCATAGAGGGTGGGGCACTGCCATGCGTGGCCCTCGTCCCACTCTCTGGCTCTCCGCTCCCTCTAGGGCTGCCCTGCCCCGGCTCTTCAGCCCCCTGCCAGGGTGGTCCCCCAGCTCTGCCCTCCCAGGTCCCAGCCAGTCCTGGAGGCAGGAGCCCTGGCTGGAGAGACCCTGGGCTGAGGCACAGCCTGGGAGCCCCACTGCCTATCCTGACCCTGCCAGCACCGGACCGGCTGGAGGCGAGGGGAGGAGCGGGTGGAGTCAGCACTGGTAGTGGGGAGCAGGGGGTGCGGGTGGGGTGGGAGGGGGAGCCCAGGGCTGGGGTGGCAGGGGGTGTGGGTGGGGGGGGCGAGAGAGCCCCGGGCTGGGGCGGCAGGGGGTGCGAGTGGGGTGGGGTATGAGGGAGAGCCCAGCGCTGGGGTGGCAGGGGGTGGGGGGGAAGAGAGAGCCCTGGGCTGGGGGGGCAGGGGGTGTGAGTGGGGTGGGGTATGAGGGAGAGCCCAGCACTGGGGTGGCAGGGGGTGGGGGGGGAGAGAGAGCCCAGGGCTGGGGCGGCAGGGGGTGTGAGTGGGGTGGGGTATGAGGGAGAGCCCAGCACTGGGGTGGCAGGGGGTGGGGGGGAAGAGAGAGCCCAGGGCTGAGGCGGCAGGGGGTGCGAGTGGGGTGGGGTATGAGGGAGAGCCCAGTGCTGGGGTGGCAGGGGGTGCGGGTGGGGGGGAAGAGAGAGCCCAGGGCTGGGGCAGCAGGGGGTGCGAGTGGGGTGGGGTAGGAGGGAGAGCCCAGCGCTGGGGCGGCAGGGGGTGCGAGTGGGGGAGGGCACTGGTGTGTGGGGGGGTGAGAGCCCAGGGCTGGGGTGGGGGGCAGCCAAATTTTTGCTTGGGGCAGCAAAAAACCTAGAGCCAGCCCTGTGAGTAGGGGACCCAAATTATGTAGATTTTCTCCAGGGTATGCTCTCCAGAGCAAATCCAGCCCCTTTCTTTGTGGCTGTGGAGGAGCTGTTGGCAGCAACACTAATATGGTTCCACCAGGGGAGGCGGGACCTGAATGTGATGCTGCTGTATTCAGTGCTCTGTCCTCCATGGTCTCCCTGGCTGGCAGTGAGCATGGATCATGAGGGAATACAGCATTATGGAAACATTCCTGTCCTACCTCCCACAGAAGAGAGAGAAGATTATAACAGTAGTTTGGCACAAAGCAGCTTTACAGCTTCTCCATAACCCCACTTCCTCCCCACTCCCATCCCTGTACCTCTTTCCAGGCTCATCCTGGCTACTCAGGCTGTATGCTGGGTTTAGATTTTGGCCCTCCATGTAGTATCACAAAGGTGATTAATCTCTTGCCAAGGGCACTCACTGATTCACAGAAAGTAGTGGAAACAGGTTCTGGGGAAAAGCTTTCATGCTCTTGCAGTGGGATGGCCAACTATGTTTAAACTTGGGAACTAAGTAAATGGTTAGAATGAAGTGAAGAAGAATATGTAGGAGCATAATACTTAAAAGCGGGAGGGAGAGACTATTACACCAATTGAATTCATCCCACTGCAAGATCAAGATATAGTGTCCTAATGGCAGATCAGATATTAAACTGATACTGCATGCGTTCTTAGCTCAAAGGCCTAGAAACAGTAAAAATGTGAGAGGAAAAATAATGAAAACAGAGAAAATTTGTAAGAGGAATCTGATAACATTATTTATAACAAGTACTTTGGTAATAATTTCACTGATTAAAGTCTTTAACCTACAAGAATATTGCATAGGCAGTTACACCTGGGGAAAGAATCATCGAAACTTTATTTTAAAGGGTGTTATATAAACTTTGATGTTACTGGAAACCAAGTTAATGAGCCACAGTGCAGACGTGTAGCAAAGGATTTAAAATGAGAGCAAGAAACTACAGGACGACCAAAACATCCAACCTCTAAATCCATGAATAATGTTTCTCTTAAGATTACTAAAAAATAGTGTTTTCTCTCAGTTTATATAGGTTTAACAGAAACTTGCAAATCTTTAAACCAGACAAAAAGAGTAAAGTTTGTTTACAAAACCTGTGAATGTAGAATGGAACTCAGTACGTGCAAATAGAAAGGGAGAGCTTACATTGTTTGGACTGTTTGGACCTGTATAAGGGGAGGAATTAAAAAAAAAAATCTGCATTCTAGAATTTGTGGCTTATAAAATTCTGGTATAAAGAACTAACATCACATACTTTTGTGTGTTTTGTTTTTGTTTTACTTGTAAAATTTTTAATATTTGAAAGTACTTGTATAAATTAGCAGTTTATCTGTGTGGAAAAAAATCCTAGAGTTACTAGGTTATAAAGTGAATTGTTCTGCAGCTGCAAAATCAAGTGCCTTAGCTGAGTTAATGCTTTTCATTTCTTTTGCATGTGTCAGCATTAATGGAGGCGAGCTTCTGTAAAGCCTTGCTTGTGAAGATGGTGCTGAGCAGACTAGATTCAGTTCTGTTGAATGCTTTTTGCAATTTTTTTTTGAATAACGCACAAAAGGAGACTTCAAATCAGGCTGAACTTCAAGCAAAAGTTAATGCTATTCTCTTTTGGGTTCAACCACCCACTTTGCTTAAGGTCACTAGTTGAGGCTAATGCTGCTCAGAGGGGCTGCAGCAAACTTGGCATCTCCTTGATTAGGCTCCCTGCTGATCTAATACACATACCAGCTCACTTGCCAAGTCAAATAACACATTTAGTGAATTGGAAATAAGATTTAAGTGAGCCAGCACAATGCGGCTTCCCCTCTCATCTTTTTACCGAATCCTTCTCTTTGTATGCTAGATTGTGAAAACTGCTCTTGTTAGAGGACTTAATCTTCATTTTTTCCTGTAGATTATTTGGAAACAGGTCAATTGAATGTTGGAGCTGCTGACTCCTCCTACCAAAGAAAGAAACCGCTTGTGGCATACTGATTGCATCATTTAAATGAAAGACTCCTATTATTAAAAAGAAAATACTGTCATATAAGGATCTCTCAAAATGAAAAAAATCTTGATATTAAATGCAGCCCTTTTAAAATAATGTGTTTGTTTCTTTGTCTCCTAGTCTCTCTTCTCAAGATTGCCTTATTAACTGCTGGTGAGTAGTAATTGACGGGGTTGATCACATCAGTAAATCTTCATCTCTCGTAGCTGTACTACTGTCATTAATTCTTAAATATGGTAGGATACAATAGAGTGACATTTCTATAAGATATTTCTATAGTGACTTTCATAAGAGCTATCTAAAGCACTTCACATAATGTTTGACTTTAAACTATTCTATCTTTTAGTGACAACATTGGGAGAGAATTTAAGCCTTCATAGCTTGTGTTTTGGTTTGCTTTTATGTTATTTTTAGAAGGGGGGGGTCATTGTATGCAGTATAATCTGAGATTTAGCATAGATTTATCATAGATTTTCATGCCATCCATGCCATAATAATCTGTAACTGTCTCATATCTCTGTGTTAGGTGTTCAGGGTTATGATGTGTATTGACTCTTTTATGATCTACTTATCTCTTCTGGTCATATAGATTTATGTGCATCTCTTCTCTGACTAAATCCTGAAATATAAGAGCTTGAATTTTGAGGTGCTTGACTATATTTTACATAACACTAAAATACTGTAACACAATACAAAGCTGAAAATGGAGAAAAATGGCAGTTATAATAGCATCTCCAAAAAAGACAGAAGATTTTAAATAGTACATGAAAAAGTAAAATGTATCTGTATGAAATACAAGTTTATGCAACTGCTGGAAAAATGAGTTCCTATTTTTTTTCATGATAATGACCAGAGCATGTGAATTCTAATGAGCTGGGTTACCATATATTAACATGCAATAGTTTCCAGAGAACTAGCACAACATCATGGCATGTAGGCAGGGCCAGTTGTAGGGGCAGATGATGGGGCTTTTTTTCATTCTGATTGGTTGGTGTTTTCTTTTCCTCCACTGATTAGCCAGAAGCAGGTTGTGTGGGGTGTTTTTGTACTCAGCCTTTGAGGGAAACATGGGGGAAGTCATGCTGAAAACTTTTCCGCTTTGGCCAGCAAACTGGTCAAGCCATGGTGACCCATCCAGATCCCTCAAAGACCTTTATAGTTGAACCTCAGACTTTGTGATATGTACAGTCCTTTCGCAGTTTACCATCCCTCACCAATTACTTCATCCCTGCATCTTTTTCTCACAGAAACTCACTCCCACAGAGAGAAATTATGATGTGTGGGCAAGGAACTCCTGGCCATCAGAGCTGCCTTTGAGGAATGGCAGCACCTCATCAAAGGAGCTTATGCTTCTGTCCAAGTCTGAACTGATCACTAGAATCTGGCGCATCTATAGCCAACACAATGGTTCAGCCAACATCAGATTCATTGGGCCCTTTTCCTCTCCTGTGTTGACTTTGTGGTTACATACCATCTGGGGACTAAGAATGGTAAGGTAGATGCCTTGTGTCCCAAGGATGAGTACCGTGAAGTAGAGCAGGAAGCTCCCACCACCATCATTAAATACTCCCACTTTGTCTGCAAGACACTCTCCTGCCACCTGATGACCATTATCTATTCCTTACTTCCAAGTGATCCATTTGTGGCCCAGTCTGCCATACTCTAAAAGGAACACTGGTGCTTCCCTGGATTCAAGGTTTCAAGACTTCCTTTATCCTGGGGAATGTCTCTACATTCCCAAGGGAAGTTCCCAGCTTCAGGTGCTAAGGTTGTACCATGACTTATCCATGGCAGGATATTTTGGCCATTTAAAACCTAGAACCTGATCATTAGGTACTTCTGGTGGCCAACCTTATGAACTAATGTCAAATACTATATTAGGTCATACAACCTCTGTGCCCATATGAAGAAATCCTGAGGGCCTCCTTCAGCCCTTTCCTGTACCTCTGCATCTTTGGTCCACCCTCTCAATGGACTTTGAGTTACTGTGCTTTCAAGGGCACTCAGTTATCCTCACTGTAGTGCACCTCCTGACCTAAATGGCCCATATTATTCCCTGCTGTACAGTTCTGTCTACCCATGAAACTGCTTGAGCACATCTGTTGATACCACATCATGCTGACATGCATCATTTCGGATCAAGACCTCAAATTCATTTCTTGGTTCTGACAGGAATTTCTCTGCCTTGTTGGCCCCAAATCCCTCGTCTCGACAGTCTACCATCCACAGACAGATGGCCAAACTGAAAGAGTTGGTCAGATCCTGGAGCTATACCTCTGCTGTTTTTTGAATTTCCATTAGGATGATTGGTTTTCACTGTTGTATTTGGCTAAGTTCACATACAACAACTCTACCCTCACTTCAACTCAACACACCCTATTCTTTGCAAATTTTGTTGTTCACTCCCATTTCCATCCAGAGTTGCACAAAGACTTTGCCATCCCAGAGTCATGGGCCTGGTCCCTCATCTACAGCAAACATACCAGAACTCAGGTGTACTAACTTGCTGCAAAAGAAACAAAAAAGTATTACGCCACCTGAAAGTGACAAGCTGCCCCTAGTCTTGCAATAGGGGATAAGGTTTGGCTCTCAACTTGAAACCTGAGAATCAGCCACCTTTCAGCCCAGCTTGACCACCAATACCTCCTGGGTCCTTTTGAAATAATCGAACAAACAAACCCAGCCTTCAGTCTTCAGTTCCCAGAATCCCTCAAGATTCATCTTGTCTTTAATCTTTTTCTCCTCAAACCATTTGTTGACAACTGCTTCCCGAGCCAAGTAGACCCCCCTCCCAGTAATTGTCCACAATGTAGCCTTATTTATTGGTTGATGTACTGATTATTCTCTTAGAGAACAGTGGTCCAGAGTAGCTCAGATTCCTGAGGGCTACAGTATCAGGAATATTATCATCAGTATCATTGGAATGAGACCCTCTAGAAGCATACAAGATGCAATTGAAATTCATCACAAGTCCCTTTATTAACAAATCCACTACTCAGATAAACAATCCCATAAATGTTGAAGTAGCATAGCAGATCAAAAGAGAATGCAAAATGTTTTAGCCCTATGACTAGCCTCACTCACATGTCCTGCTAGGGGACCTTAGAGTATTAGTCGTTATCTTCATCACCAGTGGTTGTCATCCTAGCATCTCCTGATGTTTTCTTTCCCAGAACATAGGCCAGGCAACTCCTTTTATCCTGAGTTACGTTTATGCCCACTAAAGCTCATACATATGCATAAGGATTCTAACCCCTTTTTCCTTATCCTTACTTCCACACCTCACTAATTTAGGAGTGCCCCATTTTTCACAGGCTACTTTCATTAGTTTCTCTTTTACTCCCTAACATTTACATTAAATAGTTACCATAGCAATCTGTAGGTCCTGTGTTACAACATTAATTACTATTATATATTTCACCTCTATCTTCTAAATATACTTGATATTTTGCATTCTTGGCTACAAGAAGTCCATCAGCCGTTCAACTCCTGATGGGTCCAAGGGAAGCTCCAGTATCTGATAGGCTGGAAGGGGAACAGATCAGAAGAGAGGTCCTGGGATCCAGAAGAAAATTTTCACACTTCCAACCTTCTGTGGGAATTTCACCAAAGATAACATGATGAGCCAGGGCCAACTGCCTGTAGGAGAGGAGGGCAGGCACTGTCATGAACTGAGCTGCCTCTGTGCCAACCCAATGAGCTTTGCTGGACCCAATAAATACTTACTAAGTGATTGTGCTCCCTGGTTGGTCAGAAGAGCCAACAGATCGCCACTGAAGCCCTGTAGCGACAGTATCACAGTGGCTGCTCAATGTGATCCATGCTTGCAGCTAAATAAGGCCTACTCCCTTTCTAGCCTTTGCTCCAACTCTTGCCTGCTCTGCTTCAGCCCTAGTTCCTGCTTCCCTCTGAACTCCTGGCTCTGCCCAGTGGCTTTTCTCCTGGCCATGCCTCTGGCTCTGTCCTTTGGTTCTTTTCTGGCTTGTGACTCTGGCTCCTGGTTCTGACCCTTGGCTTCCCTCCTAACCATGGCTCCAATTCTGCCCTCTGATTCTTCTTTGACCACCAGGCCAGACTCCTGCTTTGACCACTAGGTCATACTGACTACACATATGTGTGTGACAGCCTAATGGTGCAACTTTAATTTGGCCTATTTTTGAACCTGCATTATGATACAGTCTTTAATTACGTGATCAAATCCTATTGACATCCACATGACCCCTGCCTCACTCAGGGCACAGGATGAGCTATGCTCAGGGAATTTAAGGGTTCTTGCTTATAAGACCCCTGCATCATATCTAGTCAAGGAGACAGGGGCTTGCAGGAAGAGAGAGGATGGTTTTACTGTTAAAGCACTTCACTGCCATTCTCCAGGGTGGCATTCTATCCCCACCATCTACAAAGGGATTCTTATATGATGGTAGGCAAGACACTTAAACCAACATTTTGGTGGCAATTAACTGTGTGTTTCTCACGAATACTGAACACTTAAATTGCAGTTGAAGTCAACAGGGAACTGTGATTTAAATGTATAAATAAGGTGCTATGAACTACAAAATGCCCTGAAAAATCAGACACTAGGCATCTCATGTTGGGAATTCAAACTAGTGGACACTTTTGGCAACCTTAGATTTAGTATCTCTGTTCCTCAATTGTCCATGAGGACGAATACCCCTTTGTGTCATATGGATGTTGCAAAGATAAATTCACCAATTGTTTGTGAAACATTCAGATATTATGGTGATGAATGATGAAAACCCTGAGAAAATTAATTTTGGATTCAGTGCAGGGCTTGGATGATGTGCAATAAATAAATCATGGGGCCACATACTGAATGATGAGCATAAAAAGAAATACTGGTTACCGATCTATTCTGTGATTGCTGTCTGTGCTGTGCACTGAATGAGTGTGAGGTTCTTTGGTATCTTTTTTTTTTTTTAAAAACCCATGAGCATAACATATATAAACAGGCAGCCCCTTAATTCTGGTATAAACTAACTTTTGAGTGCTTGACTTTGCAATCTTAGGCCTGATCTATACTAGGGGGGGGTCGATCTAAGGTACGCAACTTCAGCTACGTGAATAGCGTAGCTGAAGTCGAAGTACCTTAGCTCGAATTACTTACCCGTCCTCACGGTGCGGGATCGACGTCCGCGGCTCCCCCGTCGACTCCGCTACCGCCACTCGCTCCGGTGGAGTTCCGGAGTCGACGGGAGCGCGTTCGAGGTTCGATATATCGTGTCTAGATGAGACGCGATATATCGAACTCCGAGAAATCGATTGCTACCCGCCGATCCGGCGGGTAGTGAAGACGTACCCTTAGCCCTTTAACAAATGTTATGGGTATAATACACACACACACATATCTTCAAAACACTTCCCTACTTCATACATGTTCTATAGCTCTCTTTGGCTTTTGTGAGTGTATATATATATATATAATAGAAATTAAATTACTTGAGGATTAGGAAATGTTGGATCTCCTTATTCTTCACCTGAGTGCCACATCTGTCTTCTAAAACCATAGTTTTAAAAATCCACCAGCTCAGGTGTCCACATAAATGTGCCCTCTAGCATTTTTTGCTGACAGTGTTAGATGTTAATATATTTCTGTACTCCTCTCTGTTGCTACATTATTTTATTACTATTACTTAATTGCACTGTTTTGAAGCCTGATATTTACATCTAACCCTTAATGAAGACAATAGCAAAGTTTAAGGTACTGTACTTTACAATGTAAAACATATAGTTCCTCAGCAACTTGTCTTTTGATTTTTCTCTACTGGTTAGAACTGTATTGTTCCTTAATGCCTTAGCCACAGCTTGATGTCTGCTAACCTTAAGGTAAGGGTTTAATGCAGTGAGGCACTTTTACCTCACTACAGCCTTGTCAGTAGAGGAAAATAAAAGTGGCATATTAATGTTCCTCTGGTTAGAGAATGTACTCACTCTCCACCAATGTTTTTCCTTTTGTTGTTTTCCTTGCAACTCTTCAGAGCCACTCTTAGACATTAAGACCATTAATAATAAAACTCCCATCTGTTATTGATATCTTAAAGTACCTGCAGTACCTTTAAATTCAGTAAGCCCCTCATCTAAATGTAATGGGTGGCTGCTGAGAGCAGCTGACATCCAGACAGCAGATGACATGAGACAGGTGTAAAGTAAAAAGACTGGTATTGGGGGATCATGACATCCTAATACTTCCCAGGTTTGGGTAATTTTGTTCCACCTGCCAAAGTTCCCCCTCGCAGTTTCTATCATACAAAATGTTCTTTCCCACTTCAAACTGTTTAGTGGTTCTGAGCATTGTTAAGCACATCTGCTGTATTTCAGTATGAGTTGTAATGAATGTGTGTCTATAACAACTTGTGTGTGTTTACACAGTGTACCATTAGCATAAAGCCCTTTGGGATCCCTCAGGATGAAAGTCACTATATATATATTGGACTGCAAATGTAGCATATCATTTATTATTTATGTAGATCATAGTATAATTTCTGCATACCATATCTGATCATGTTAAAAATGAATGCTAACCTTAAAGGATACCATCAAAGTGTATTTGTAATTATTTTTAAAATAGGCTTTTACTTGTTTTTGTTGTTGTTGTTTGTTTGTTTTTGTAATTAGAATTATGCAAAATTTGATCACTTTATTTTGAAAATTTTATGTAAATTTTGAAACTTAATTTCTCACAATTTTGGATACTATACATTTCAGTTTGTGCCATTTACACTCAGTGGTTATTTTTTTCCTGGAAACATGAGGAAAATTCTAATTCCCATGTGCTTTTGATGCCATTACTACTTTAGTCAAAATTGGCTTGTTTTTCTTAGGGGAAAAATGGGCATTCCTTAGTGGAATTTTTACACCAAAATTGACATTTTTGAATATCATAATACAATTTTTTTTTAAATCCACAATTTAGTACAAAAAATGTCACATTCCTGGTTAAGTGCTTGAAACTGTATATTTCTTCCTCCATGTTATGTGTGCACGCATATTGGCTTATTCTGATATGGTTGCTGCTGGCCCGCTAAATAATCATTTCTTTTGGGGAAGAATAAACCTATTACATACTGTATTTTTAAAAATATTTTTAAAAATTATTTATATGAACAAAGTCTTCCCCCTTAACCAAAACCACATAACAGAGGGGAAAAAGGGGGTTGGGGTATTTTATTTGCCTTCACTTCTCTGCAACTGTGAGTAGTCAAGGTAAAAATTTCAAGAGCACCTATGTGACTTAGGCTCCTAAGTCCAAATGACAGATGATAAAACTTAGGTTACTAAGTGCTTTAAGCACTTTTGAAAATTTTACCACAGAAAATAACTTTTTAAAATCAAAGCTGAGATTGTTACACAATCATGTGACTCCAAGAGCTAAGGCTTTAAGGAAAACACCAAGTAGCATGAGATTTTGTGATAATTTTTTCAGCTGGCAACACCCACTACAGGTTTCCAGCTAGTAAGATTCTGTGTTCACTGTGCAGACTCTCCATTTCAGAAAGTCTTTGACAAGGACCAACACCAAAGGCTATTTAGGAAAATAAACAGTTATGGTAGAAGAGGGAAGGTCCTCTTGTGGATCAGTAACTGGTTAAAAGATCGCAAACAAAGGGTTAGTTTTCACAGTGGAAAGAGAGAAATAGTGGAGTATCCCAAGGATCTGTACTGGGACCAGTGCTGTTCATTCATAAAAAGGGAAAGGGCTAAACAGTAAGGTGACAAAATTTGCAGATGATACAAAACTAGTCAAGATAGTTAATGACAAAGCTGACTGCGAAGAGTTAAAGAGTTACAAAACTGGGTGACTGGGCAACAAAATGGCAGATGAAATTCAATGTTGATAAATGCAAAGTAAACAAACTGGAAAACATAATCCCAACTATGCATACAAATGATGGAGTCTAAATTAGCTGTTACCACTCAAGATAGAGACCTTGGAGTCATCATGGATACTTCTCTGAAAACATTTGCTCAGTGTGAAGTGACAGCCAAAAAATCTAACAATGATAGGAACCATTAGGAAAGGGATAGATGAGACAGTAAATATCATAATGCCACTATATAAATCCATTGTACTTCCATGTCTTGCAAACTGCATGTAGTTCTGGTTGCAATATCTCAAAAAAAGATATATTAGAATTGGAAAAAGTACAGGGAAGGACAACAAAAATGACTAGGGGTATGTAACAGCTTCCATGTGAGGAGAGAGATTAAAAAGATTGGGAGTGCTCATCTTGGAAAAGAGATGACTAAGGAGGGCGATATGGTAGAAGTCTATAAAATCATGAATGGTGTGGAGAAAATAAATAAGGAAGTGTAATCTATTCCATCACATAACACGTGAACCAGGAGTCACCAATAAAATGGATAAGCAGAAGGTTTAAAACAAACAAAAGGAAGTACTTCTTCATACTACACACAGTCAACCTGTAGAACTCATTGCCAGGGGATGCTGTAAAGGCCAAAAGTATAACTGGTTCAAAAAAGAATTAGGTAAGATCATGAAGGACAGATCCATCAACAGCTATTAGCTAAAATGGTCAAGGGTGCAAGCCCATACTCTGGGTGTCCCTAAACCTCTGACTGCTGAAAGCTGGAACTGGATGACCAGGGGTAATTCATTCAATATTTCCCTGTTCTATTCACTCCCTCTGAAGCATCTGGCAACCGCCACTGTTGGAAGACAGGATACTGAGCTAGATGGATCATGGGTCTGACCCAGTATGGCCATTCTCATGTTCTTATTTGTTTACCTCCTACACTGGTTCAACTGTGGCAATGGCTTCTTATATAGTTACAGAGAAGGCAAGACTTGTCCCTAAGAAAAAGAGAGGAGTCAAAGTTTGGGCACATCAGCTTCTCCAGAGTTCTAAATGTGTAAATGTTTTTAACGTTGTTAAAAACTAAGTGACTGTAAGAAAGTATTAAGCTTAAATCTGAGCCTCATTATAGCAATTTCATTTTAAGCTAAGAATATGAAATTTTATTAGGAACTGTAGATATGTTTTCAGAACATGGATATGTGTGATGTCGTTAAAGACAACACATTATACTGTTCATCTATGGCAGCCAACCTTTTTTCCCCTGTCCAAGAGCCTTTTCTTCCATTAAATTAGTGACAAAGAGCATATAGAGATATGAAAGAACTTTTTTTTTAAGATTACAGCTCTAGAGCATGGGATGCTCTTTAAAATAAAAATATAAAAGTAACAATAACTACAGCAGTGATTCCCTGGAAAGCTAATTCCATAGTGCACCTCATCTTCCAAAGTCACGACACTTTTCACATACCAAAGCAGTAGAATAAAGAAGCAAAAGAAAAAAAAACCATTCTAAATATAAGAAGAAAATGAAGGATTATATTTCATGGTATTTACCTGCTGCATTAGTGATTGTGTATTACTCCTGAATTTGCTTTTTTTACTCCGTCTGAAATTCAAACTTCCATATGAACTGCCTGTAAACAAACCACAATCAAACATTATATTTGATAGGACCAGAGTTTGCAAGTTTTGCTAGACTATATCTTTCTTTTAAGCTATTCCAGTTCTGGCTGTTGTACTAGTTTCTCTTGTAGTTCATTAGCTATTTAAAAAATACCTTCAATTAACTAAAGTATTTACCAGTTGTAAAAAGAAATAAGTGACTGAGATAGTGAATTTATAACCTTACACAAAGGAGCAAAAGAAATTCATTACTCATTACTGGACATATTTAATGTCCTAGCTCTGCATTCTACTTTGTTCATCTCTATTCTATCTGAGCCTTCCTTCCCACATAGATGTTTTTACAGTGCATGTACTATCAACAAATATGAACTCGTTTCAATTTACAACACTGTAAAAGTGTTACCACATTTTCTTATTATCTGAGTTGATAGACTAATTAGAAACAGTCAAGGTTATATTTAGGTGTTCCAATAAAAATGGTTCTAATTGCCCTGAGACTAAGGATAATTCAATTACAAATCTTTTCAATTTGATTCATTCCTTTCTTCCTAAGGAAGGATTATGTTGATGGGTTTCAGGTAATGGAACTTGGTGGCTTCGGAGGGGCATTAAAACATCCTTCCAGCTTTAACTAATGTGATTAAGTTTTATGAAGTTTGTTTTTCTTCTTAAAATCTTAGAGGTCAAGTACTCATGTGATTCCCTTGAAGCTGTGGTTGAGAGGCTGGTTAAATTGAGGAGGTGGTAGTAATCTCTTGAAATGTGCTCATTAGAGTTCTAAAAAGATTTGAAAAAGTCCTTTTCCCACATCACACAACCTAAGTTAATAAATGAAAAAGGCATACTACTTTTCAAGTCCTTAATTATTAATTCCTGGTATAGAACTGCTTCTTGGATAACATCCTTTTATTGGATCACGTTTCTGTGATCATTACTGGATAGATAGACAGGGTTGACAAATATTTTGAAGTTGAGTTCAAACCTTTGCCCTGTCAGTAATCTAAACTAAACTAGATATTTACTGAGCCAGCAAAAAAGATATTGCCATCCTTCCATGGAGTGGGAGGGTAATTTGTATAGCTTATCATTCCTTCTCCAGTTTGTGGATAGAAACATAGGTTTCCAAAATATTTTAGTCACTTATGTTTATAGTTGTGCATGTCCATACTGTTTTTATAGAATCAAAATGATAACTCTTATTAGAAATGTAGTAACTCAGCCCATTAAGGTAGCACTCAAATATTGTGCTTATGGGTAATTTGGTGTTCTGATACATCAGAAAAAGTGCCTGGTAGAAATTTGGTATCCAAATAAATCATTTTGTGTCATGAAATACACCTAACTGCTTTGGAACATTGTAAAGATTGATGATGTGCTTCAGAGGATGAGTGAAATACAAGGTCTTCATTCTATTTTAAGACCTGGATTTATCATTGCCACCACTAGCTCTGGCAGAATAGTGGGAGTGGGAGAAATGCACTGAAAAGATGTTTTGCAAATCCCAAATCACAATTCAGTGCAATTCTTTTTGACAAAGGGATCACTCAGTTCACCAAAAACAAATTCTCTAGTCACTGTACTGCAGGCTGGGCACTGGGCTACTTTATTCAACTGCATCACAGTCGTGTCTGTGTGTGTGTGCGCGCGCGCGTGCGCACACACAGAAGGGAATTCCCACCCAAAAAACAGGAAGTAAGGGAGGGACTTATGTAAGTTGTCATTGGGTGTTTGACAGGGAGACAAGGAGAATACTTTTAAATCAATGGCTTTCTGGCCCCAAAACTCTGGAACAGCAGCAGCAGTGAAGAGGAAAGTGACAGGCTAGGTTTGTAGGTGAATGCTCAAGCATCAGGAGTGTATCATGATGAGGGGAACCGGAGTCAGAGAGCTATATTCCCTGGAGGGATGTTATTGAGGGGTCACCAGCCGGGAATGCAGGGAGCTAGGCTGGATGCAACACAGACATATGGGTGGAACAGTGCATGAGGCTTAACAAAGTTCCAGTTGTTCACTTTACCCTGCATTCAGCATTATTTCTTCTAACGAAAGAAGGAGGTCCTTTCCTGGAGAAACTTCAGATATCTTTCAGCCCCAGGAGAAATGTCAAATTTTCTTCAAATATTGAAGTGGGAATCAACTCCCAACACTACTGCCTTATGGAACAACCTTTAGCCACCACACAGCTATGTATATCCTTCTGCAGCCACATTGCTGTCCTCTGATATCATGTGAAAAGGCTGCTGATAGCCCTGTCATTGTTAGGATGAAATGGAAAGCCCAGAAAGCAATAGTACCAGTCAGAAAGAAAGGAGAGTTCTGAGGCTACTTTAAATTATATTTAGGACTGGCCCAGATTCTAGTCATGCCCTTACATATGGGGCATAAAAGAGACATAAAGCCACCTTTGCTCCACCTCTGAGTTGCACCAAGCACAATTTGGTACAATTCAGGATTGTGGCCAATTATTTGTTTGTGAACTGTTTGCAAGTAGAAAAAAGTCACATTTGATTAAAATTTTGTGCAATTAATATTTTGATCAGATCGACCTACCACACAGTTCATTCTCTATGACATTCCACTGATTCTAGATTCTGTCAAGAAGTTACACTTTCTATCAGACTGGGTCACAAATTCATTTTTGATGTAAGCAGGTGAAACCTCATTGAAGTCAATGGAGTTGCATTTTCCTGTATCAGAGATGTACTCATCTCAATAAGAAGTAGAGAAAGATGCATAGATATTGGTGGTATCCTGGATACACACTGAGTCTCAAGTGAAAGCATGTGTGACATCTAGCTTTACAATCTTTTGCTTAGAAGCCAAAGTTTACTGTTAATGAAAAATGTCAAACATTTATTTCTTGGAATTTCAACTTTCAACAAATTGGATCTTCCTGATCTTATATTTCTGCAAATTTGCCAGAAGCTGGGAATGGGCAACAGGGAATGGATCACTTGGTGATTGCCTGTTCTGTTCATTCCCTCTGGGGCACCTAGTGTTGGCCATTGTCAGAGGATGGGATGCTGGGCTGTATGGACTTTTGGTCCCATCCAGTATGTAATTGTTTTTTCCAGGAGTTGGGTCATAATTTTCCTGATTTTGTCAGAATAGTCAAAATGTCCTTAGATCTTGCATCCTGCCCCTAGCAAGTATTTAACTTTTAAATCACTGTTAGTACATAGAAATTAAAAAGCATAGCCTACTGCTCAGATCATGCTGGCACTTGAATACCTTGTAATTGCTTATGTGTATGTACACTATTACCTTGTGCTGGATGGAATGTCAGACCTACTCACCTGTGTGATCATGTTCCTCTCTAGTGATTGGCACACTGAGGATATGAGCTCTGAAATGGTAGGGGGACAGTTCGTATCTGGAGTAGCATCCTGAATTGTATTTTGGTGATAGTAGTAAAGTCCATGGTTCATATATGCAGTTTAGCTTTTGACTGTGATGCCTTTATATACCTAATGCAGTACATGGATATATGATTGTCTCAAGTAGCATTTCCGCCAATTTAGAGACCCAACACAAGTGAAATTTTCTTTGGAGTCTTTGCCCTTAGGTTATCTGGTTAAAATGCTGAAACCCCAACTGTTACGAAATCTGTCAACTAGGAGGAAGTCCTGGTGCTTCATTTGCGTTATGCTATGCCAGGAAACAAAAGAATCTGGCCAAAGGCAGCATGGCCTAATGGATAGGGCACTGAAGTAGGAGTGAGGAAACCTCTGGCCTCTGATCTGCTGTGTGACTTTGGGCAAGTCATTTAATTTCTGGTCTTTTCATTCCTGTTGTCTATCTCTTCGGTTTAGACTGTAGGGTCTTCAGCACAGGGACTGTCTCTTACGTGTGTTCATACAGGTGACACAATCTTGGTTGGGGCCCCTCCTGCTATGATAATACTAATAGTACTAATATAACTTTGTTAATGGTAATACGTGATTTCATAGTGATGATAATTTTGTCTTTATTGCTGCAATCAGAGCCTTTAGAGAGCAATCTGAGTTCTCTTGGTTTTGCATATTGCTTCTGTATTTCTTCTGAATCCTAAAGCACCTTGAAGTAAACTTGGCTGCTTGTTACATATGCTTGCAGAGCCTTAAGATTCCGCTTCTCAAGGGAAGTCCATTGGGTCTGGTTCTTGCACCCCTTTATACAGTGCAATAACTTTCACATATTTAGCTTTAGTATACTTTTTTCACTAGCTCAAGGCAGTGTCTAAAAATGTATTCTTCTTGATTTATGATATCTCATGCATGTTCTGGTAATTCATCTTTAATTTGGAACTACTATATCACTTTACTGTTAGATTACACTGAATTGTCAAGGAGTATTGTTCTTTGGTTCACACCTTCAGGTCCAGTCAAGGTTTCCATTTCATATTGTTGTTTAGTGGACTCTAAATATGATAAAGTTATGAAATTGTGTGTTATTCCCTCTTATATTTAATTTATATAAGGGAGATTTCATCTTGGGTTTTGGTGCCAGGAAGGACAATGAACAAAATGACACCTCTCCTTTTTGTAACCTATTCTCATGTTCTGTGTTTACTTAGCATTTTTTTCAAAGCTGTCTTCTAGGAATAGTTCTCTAGTTGGGTTAATACTCCTGATTATCTGCTCAAATTATGAGCCCTTCCAGGACATCAAATGATAAAATATTCAATGAAAGTTCTGGACCACTAGTAAAATGAGTCTACCACATTGCAGTCTATTGGTTTCTCCAATTTTTCCATGTGCTTCTGCATTTTCATATGAAAATTAGCATAGTTCATTGTGATGGTCAAACCAGGCTTCTACTGCTATCTTTGCCTTGCTTGGATAAAAGGGAATCATGCTTATGATCTATTTTGACTTATATAGGGTCTTTGCATGAATTAAGTTCACTTCAAACTAAAGTTATTCTATTTGACTGTATAAATGTGCCCTAATTACATGAACAAAACTGTAGCCAGATCCCTGAATCAGTGTGGATTAAAACATTGTTTCACAGCCAAACAGAAACATGTTTCTAATCACTGCACTTGAATTATTGTTATGTAGCTCAGGGCTTGTATTAAAATCACTGAATAATTGCAATCAGATTATTATAATCAAGTACAGGAACAGTAATTACAGGTTACAGTCATTTTAAGCTGCCCTGGAAGTCCCATATACTGATCATATCCATATTAAAAGTTTATGTTAGTGATAAAATTAATGAACAGGATTGCAAGCTCCTGTCTGTGAGATAGGTGCCACATATCTTACTGTACAGGGAGTTGTGTTTTGCATAGCAAGGACATCCAGCATATATACATGTTTTTCAATTTTCACACAAGCAAGCTATAAACAAAAGGGGATGCGGGCGGGCAGGAGAAATCCACTTCCCCACTCAATGTAAGAGTAAACTGCTGCTTTATTGAAGCTTAATTTAATTCCCATTCAAAGACATCGTTTTACTTATTGTGGTGACTGTGTTTGGACCCTCATTTATTTTATAACTATTTATTATATCCAGGAGAAATGCATGAAGTGGTCTGGGAAAGGCAGAGAGGGGAAGAAATCTTGGTCTTTTCCAATTTGAGGGCATTTGAGACAAATGTTTAATTTCTGGAAAAAAAATATTTTATTTTAGGCAGAGAAGAACAGGAATTAAGAGAATTTTTTCAAACCACTTCATATGGTCTTGTTTTGGAGAGGACATAAAATAAATAAGTATTTCTGATTTCCAGAAGAGTTGTATTAAAAACAGAAACTCCTGCTGTCTTAATATTCTGATTAAAAGACAAAACCCCATTGATTTAGCTATAATAGCCTTGTTCTTTGATTCAAACAATGAATATGGAATATGAGATATGAATTGGATTGTGATGGTCTGGATCTAAAATTAGAAGCAGTAGAGCTTAGGGCTATAATCACAAAGAAATGTCTCGCGCACACGTATGCTAACCACTGAATAATTTTATTATGGTTTTGCTCCTGATTTACAAAGTAAATGGGAACACGATAACATTGAGATTACGACTAGCAAATATAAGCACAATGCCAGAAGCTGGGACTGGACAACAGAGGACGGATCACTCAATATATTGCCCTGTTCTGTTCATTCCTAATGAAGCATCTGGCACTGGCCACTGTTAGAAGACAGGATACTGGGCTAGATGGACCATTGATCTGACCCAGTATGGCTATTATTTTGTTCTTGTGTTAAGGGTATATAGTACGAGCATGAAAAAAAGCCTTTGCTATATATAAAGGTTCCATACCATACATAGATCACAAAGGAGAATTTACTTCAGCCCTTTATTTGAACCTATAGCGGGTGATAAATTTATGACAATTAAATGTGAATGAATCAGAAAATGGCATTTGGGAGGACAAGATAGACCAACAGAATAATCCTGTGCCAGCCTCACAGACTTTCTACAGCCACCATGACAGTCAGCATAAGCCAGATAAAAGGCCAACCAAACACCCAGATGCTGCTGCTGGAAAATTACATGCTAGAGCTCAGCATCTGGGCTGCACAGCTGCCAAGTTCACCCCATGGGTGCCCACAGTGCTTGGCTCAGATGCTGGATCAGACAGAAGGGGAGTGGGCAACTGGAACATGCTGTACACCTCAGCTAACAACTGAGCCAAGTGAGTAATAAAATTGCATGAACCTGCCAATGTGGTGTAGAACTCATGAAAATACAAGTTTAAGTTTAAAAATAAAAATCCTTAGGATTTGTTAGGCAAGAAATCTCTGTCTAAGTAGTCAGGAGTCAGAACAGAGTTGTAATTGGAAATGGGATGGAATGAAATGCCCGTTCAAACCACCTACCTCTTCGTGTCATCAAACAATCTGAGAATAGTCAAAAAAAAAGTTCCTGTATCTGGAACGTAGGAAGTCCTATACAGTATCAAGGCAGTGGCCAACATCTGGTCTCTAACACAGGACATTGCAAGAATAGTGGACAATTATGGAATAATCTGCCCATCATGGAACATTCTTCTGTGAGTTAGTGGTTGGTTTATTCAGCAAGAGAGTTTATGTCCCTTCTGTCTGGTATGTGAAGAATAAGAGGGAAAAAAGGGTGATCATAAGCAGGAAACATGGTTCTTAATCTAACTGTTGATTTGATTCACAAAATGTTTGTTTGTTTAATTAAATAAAAGGTCTGCAGTATTCTACAGTAATTCTCCTGAACACTGCAATTTACAACAGTACCACTAACAATTGTTTTATCCAAAAGTATAAAGAATGGTGTCCCTAGCCTCTGTTCGTCAGAGGATGGAGATGGATGGCAGGAGAGAGATCACTTGATCATTGCCTGTTAGGTTCACTCCCTCTGGGGCACCTGGCATTGGCCACTGTCAGTAGACAGATACTGGGCTAGATGGACTTTTGGTCTGACCCGGTACGGCCGTTCTTATGTTCTTATAAGACAAATATATGATTTTCAATTGTAGAAATCAAAATGAACTTATGGATTTTGCTGCTACTTTTAACCTCCCATCCTCCACCTGGCCACCTCCCAAAATAATAATATGGCTCCGAGCAAAACCAATATGGAAAATTTCAGTCCATAACTTCAGAAAGTTATGCGCTTCTGGGAAAAAAAGAATTGTTGTAAATGGAAGCTACATTTAAACTAGAGCTATATGACAATCACTAATACTCCACTAATACACTAATGCCCAGGCTGCAGGCATTAGCTAAGTCCTGACAGCCTTGTAGCTAGAGACCAGACCTGGTCACCTGTATGTTAGTTTTGCTCAAAATAGGTATCAGACCTATAAGAATGTATTTAGTGCTTAGATTCTATGAAATACTTGTAGGTTGCTGCATGCATTAATCTCACAAATAATGTCTACATCCCGTGTTATAAGTAATATTTTAACTTTTGCTCTGTATCTGTAAAAGTACTTGCTCTGAAACTATAACCAGTGGTGCTGGAACCCTTTTAATAGTGGGGGTGCTGAAAGCTAGCCCCCTTACCCCTGTCTGCCCCACCCCGGGTGGGGCTGGGAGTAGTGCCATGTCTCTGGGATGGGGTGGGGACCCAGACAGGGGAAAGGGGCAAGGGCTGGGAGCAGGCACGGGGCCCACAGCCAGGACCCTGCATGCGAGGCCAGTATCAGAGCCCCAGCCATGAGGCCAGCGGCTGGGACCCTGGGAGCAGAGCCCTGAGAGTGAGGGGCTGGGTGTGGGGCCCTTGGCATGGGGCCAGCACCCTAAGATCAGAGCCCTGGGCATGGGACCGAGAGTGGGGCCCCAGATGCAGGGCCTCGGGCACAGGGCCAGCGGCCGAGAAGCGGAGCCAGCAGCCGGGCACAGGACTAGCGGCCAGGGAGTGGAGCATGGGGCTGGTGGCCAGGACCCAAGCCCCAACAACTCTATTTCACCCCCACAGTCAGGAGAGAAACATTACCACATGTCAAATACTGGTTTGCAACAGGAGGTGTTATCTCCTGCCCAACAGAAGAAGGCCCATAGACACCACACAAACCATTGTGGAACATCAGAGGACAAACAACTTTGCTGATTGCTCCCCTCTACACATGAAGAGGAGATGTGCATATGAACTTGTCCCATCATCTTGAATTCTGGGGGAAGGGAATAAAAATCTGACAAGAAGAAACTGCATCTCTTTTTGGCTGTTTGAATCACTTAAAACCAGAGATCCCTAAGGGCTGCCTCCTGGGTCTGCCCTGAGAGACACATTGAATTGACAGATCACTACAACTCTGTAACTCTTAGGATTTAGATGGTATCTCATTGGTGTGTGTATGTTTGCTTGCTTTAAACTGTAAATAGCTCATATTCCTTTTTCCTAGTTAATAAACCATTTGATAGTTTATTACAGGATTGCCTACAGGTGTTGTCTTTGGTGTAGGATCTATGTCAAGATAGACTGAAGAGTCTAAGTAGACCATCTGTGACTCCATGGCAAGATAGTTACAGTGATCCAGGAATTCACATTTGTTACGGGTTTGGTGAAATTTAATTATAGAGCACACCACCAGTTTGCTCCCCGTTTTTGACAGCCTGCCTTGAGGGTAAGCAACTCACAGTCATAAGCCACTCCATACAGTGACAAGTATTGTCCAATTATTGTCTAAGTAAACATACAGTTGAGGAGCAAGTGATTACTTTCCCATGGACTAGTACAAATATTCAGCTCCAGTTCTATGCTTTCCTATGGAGAGAGGTGTGTGTGTGTGTAAAAATATGTTTTGAAGGGCTTTCATTGAAAACCACTCACTAATTGATCAAGCAATGTATAGCACTGTATGCAGGGAATTAAAAGCTGCCAGGGCCGCCCAGAGGATTCAGGGGGCCTGGGGCAAAGCGGGGGAGCTGCAGCACTTGTACTCACCTGGCGGCAGTTCGGGTCTTCGGCGGCATTTCGGCGGCAGGGGGCCCTTCAGTCACTCCGCGTCTTTGGTAGCACTGAAGGCCCCCCCCCCCCACCGAAATGCCGCCGAAGACCTGAAGCGACTGAAGGGTCCCCCGCCGCTGAAATGCTGCCGAAGACCCTGCAGGGCCTGGGGCAAATTGCCCCACTTGCGCCCCCACCCCCCAAAGGGATTTTTTTTTCTTGCAAAGTCACCACGTGCTTTCTTTTAAAGGCCTGCGGCTTGCACACTGTTAGTGAAATGCATGAACGGTGACATTCTGATAAGTTCTACAGTTTGCTTAAAAGACCTGTGGATTGATGCTGGACTTATAATAATTATAGTGGTGCCGATAGATGATACTCCATTTAAATGATTATGACCATTTCCCTTATAAACGTTGGATTTCAGGTATTTGTCACCCAGTAAAACAGTACTAATGCTGAAATATGGAATATAGAATTGCAGCACAGAAACTATTTTTAAATTTACAATTCAGCCTTTTTAGGATTCATTGTGTAATGGTTAGATTAAAGGGTGAGAGGGTAGATTTTAACCTGGATATTGCCAATATTATGACTCAATGTGTGACATCTTGGGTAAATCACTTGATCTTCAGAAGCGACTCACTTTCTACCCAGTTCTATAGCTGGGTTAACAAAGACATTTTTGGAAATGTTACATTGGAGCTGAGCTTTTGTGAATTGAAGAGACAAAATAAAAATTGATAGGGAAAAAGGGGGAAGAGAGCAAAGCAAATAAGACTACCAGTTAGGGTAAGGTATTTTTACACTGCTGCTAGATAGAATAAAAGCCACAGCACCACGGACGCACTAGCAGGAAGTTTCTGTATAGCCATTTAAGCGCTCGGAGTACGTCTTCTCTAGAAATTTTTCCCTTACTTTACATATGCTTGAGGTTACAGGGAGTGCCAAGACCATACTTCTAGAAACTGTGGCCATAATGATGTTAAAGAGAGGGTTGCAGTAAGGAGTTGGAAAACATCAGTTCAAGACCATTTTGGCATAATAATCATAATCCAAGACATTTTGTTGTTCTGTAGAACCAAGGAAAAGGTAAATTTTGCCAAATTCACCTCCCAAGTACTACATTTCAAACTGTTCTAGAAAATGCTGTATATGAACTTTTCTGAATGTGTGCAACAAGAGTAGCTGGGTCTGTTCTCACATATTCACATTAGTTTTTATTTTTCTTTATTCTGTTTTAATGTCACTACCACAGCCAACCAAAAACACGATAGCCCAGACCTGCATTTAGAGTAATGCTAATGTGCAAAGCAAGACCATCCATAATTCCAAAAGAAGCTGCAGGTAGAAAACTCACTCCATTGTGTCTACTGTGATATATGTAACAGTCATAGTAAACCCCCTGCTTCAGTTTGAAGAGATTTCCCTTTAGTTCTCTTGCTAGAAATACTGTCTTTTGTGATTGATGATATTGACTTGAACTCACAAGCACATCACTTTAGGATAGCACAACAGAAATGTTCACTGGTGGTGAAATTATGGACAAGAATGATTGAATAAATTCTGTAGGAATCTAAAACTGGGCTCTGTGTAGGAGCTGTTATCTATAGACTGTTATCTCTAGACTTCCAAGGAAAAAGGTATGGAATAGTGGGTTTCAAGATTAGAGTATTCTTCTAGGAACTGAGAGCTCCTACTGACGTCAATGGGAATTGAGGGTGCTCAAGCCCCTGAAGCAAGATTTATCTAGTCCATCTCAGCAGAGTTTATGAAGTGGTCTTGAAGTGAAAGGGATATCATTGGCCAATGAGGAAATTTCATTAGTTTTATAAAAATAATTTAGGACTGGGACACATTTATAATGCCATTTCTTCCTTTGAGAGAAGTTTTTCAATAGAGAACAGATGCAAAGTAGATATTGAGATAAAATGAACTGAATTTGTCTTTAGAGGCGTGTTCTATTGACTGAACCAGGCCACTGACAGGCTTGCTGGGGATGCACTTAAATCAAAGAAGTGACCGAGTTTGACGAGTTGTCCTCCAATGGCTAACTGGAAATGTTAAGGATTAGAAGAGAAACCAAACTAAATGTGAGAGCCTTATTTCTTATCCAAAATCCACATAAAAAACTACTCCCAGTTTATGACCACTCTACCAACCAGCATTCCAGTGAGCTGCACCATGTCCTGGAGGGGGGGACAAAAATGTACAAGTAAATAGCCCTGTATGAGCATGACTGATGATGTGCATTATGTGTGCCAGTTAGAGTGCTGCATCATGTTTAGCAAGGCCGACCCACCTACCCCTATGCCCATCCATCACTGACTTCCCTCAGACACATCCTTGTTTTCTGTGACCTTGGGCCACTTTAAAGGGTCAAATAATAATCTTGGACTTGGATAGGGGAGTTGGCGGGAGTATGAACACCTCTCTTGTACCCCAGAGTTCGAGGGCAAGGAGTAGATGGGGAGTGGTTGGCCTCTTGGCCCCACCCACACACTCAGTTGCCCTCCAGTCCATCAAGCATGTAAATGACTTCCTTGGGGAGCAAGGAGGAAGTAGAGAGGAATTGTGTTTCAGAGGTCTCTCTGAGGAACAGTGTTTTCCAGAGCTACTCCTGTGATGGTGGTGCTTATACACCACCCCTTTCTCAGAGATGTGATCTATCCCTTTACTTGTAAATACATTTCTTTACCTGTTATTAATTACAGAATTTTAAATATACAACTTTTCGCTACGGTGCCCTACTTGTTCAAGTCCCTGTCAGTTCTTTCTCTACTTCCACACTCCCAACTTGGACAATACAAATCAGTGAAGTCAGATTTACTTTAGTTTATAGTCATTTATATTTTCAGGTGCTTAGAACTGCAACATTTAATTTTTAAAGAATGCAGGTATTTATTTTATTTCCTTAGGATTTTTTTTCATGGAAATATTTGTATTGGTCCATTTTTTTTAAAAGTTTGTTTTCACAAATCCCTATCATTGGAGGTTTTTAAAGAACAGGTTGGATAAACACCTGTCAGGGATGGTCTAGGTCACTGGTTCTCAACCAGGGGTATGCAGAGGTCTTCCAGGGAGTACATCAACTCATCTACATCTGTGTTTCTCAACCTGGGGCCTAAAGGTTGTGGGATGGGTTTAAGGGGGTGGCAAATGCAGGGCTGGCATGGGGCAGGGGGTGGTGGGAGGAAGCCAGGCAATTTCCCAGAACCCCACACCACAAGGGGCCCCTCAAGGCTAAGTTACATGCTTCAGCCCTGGGTGGCAGGGCTCGGGCTTCAGCTCCACATGGCGGGGCTCGTGTTTCAGAGGTACAGTAGTCTGGGAAGATTGAGAACCATTGATCTAGGTTTACTTGATTCTGCCTCAGTGTATGGGGTGGAAGGGACCTTGACAGGTCATTTAATTTAGCCCCTTGCACCAAATAAACAGGACCAAATAAATCTGGACCATTCCTGGTAGGTATTTAAATGACCTCTCAAGGTTCCTTCCAGTCCTGCCTTGCACCTACTTTTTGATGGCAGTATCCCTTTAAGTAAGTCCTTCTACAAATTATTGTAAACTTCAGGATAGTAATTATTACCAGTTTGAAACAACAATGCTTTAGGAGAAATCAATTATCAATTTTAGAGTTCTAGTTGCAAATTGCTGAAATAGGAGAAGATATAAGATCCTTTCCTTACAGCCTTTTTTGTCCATAACACTCAAACACTTATTCCATTTTTTTCCAAATCCAAATTAGCAACATAGCAGTTAGCTAGGTTGCCACTTGTAGCTGCTCTGATAAAAGAAAAGTTAATATAATGCAAGAAAGATCCATAATCCAAGTCATCTACAGTTTTGAAGATTTTACAGGCGCGTTTTCTTTACTGTTATCTTAATTTTCCACTAACATGTCATTCTCACTCTGCCTGTATCTTCTTGATCTTGGGAATGCTGCTTTGCCTATCCAAGAGTTGGCTGTGGTGTCAGACTGAGTATCTCAACTATATTTTCTTTCAGTGGGAGTTGAGGAAATTCGGCACCATGCAAGATCAGTCCAAAAGCAGGCTAGAACATGTTAACAATGAGACTAGCCTGTCTAAGCAGCCTAGTAGCTGTTTCCATGAAGAAAAAGATTTGTCAGCCTTGAATCAGTAAAATTTTTGGTTAGGTTCAAACATTACTGAAGCTTATTGTAATCTTTATGCTCATTACAATCTGGACAACAAATATAGCATACCTAAGCTGTATATGAATAATAATAAACCCTCACTCAGTAGTACATAACAATACCTTTTCTTGCAGTAGGGTCTCATCCTGACTTCACTTTTACTGGTTTTTACTGCAGTGTAACACTATTAACTTTGGGGCCACCAAACCTCTATAGCTCTGCCACTCAAACTGATGGTGGGAGAGGAGAGAGGGAGTAAGCCCACTTTTTAGGGGAAGATATTGAAAAATTCACCAGTGATCCAAGTGGTTTTAGCTTTGTAATCTTTTGATATGTTCACAAGTTATTGAACAACAGCTAAGAATTAACCCGTTTGGAAGTTACAGTGGGAAAAGCAACAAGGAATAAACTCTGCAAAAGAATGCTCCGAGTGAATCCAAGTACTATTGATTAACACTTTTGGGGGGGGGTTGTTTTTGTCTTTTTTTTTAATGATAATTAGTTTTACATTTAACAACTTGTCTTTGTCTAAAAGGGCAAACTTTACAAAGTGAAGACTGAGGAATTTTTAAGTGGTGCCAGGAATTTGCGCACATTCCATTGCTCTCAATAGCACCGTGAATAGACGAGAATTAATTTGCTTTGGTGATCAGTAAGATAAAAGAATCTAAGTATCTGAATTAGTTAACACTGACAAGATGTAGAAAAAAAATTATATCCAATAAATTAAGATGTACGCACTGGCTTAGTGGCCAAAAGCTAGCTTGAGCCTCATTATTAGGAATGGGAATGTTTTCCAAAATATGACATTTCCTCATAATGCCTGTTAAAAATGTCTATTTGCATTATTCAGTAAAAGTCCACTTGGTGCCACACTGAAAACATTGACATATACTAGATTTAGAAATAATTCTGCATGCCATCTCAATTATTCTGTTTCATTTTATTACTCGAGACATTAATATGAAAGCGGCATATTTTGTTTCTGGTTTTGTGGGGTACTTCTAATGTGAAATGTTTTGTTCATGATCATGTTGAGAGCAAATAGAAGATGTTCTATAGCTGTAGCCTATTGAGTTCTGTAGGACCCCAGATCTGAGTAACATGAATAGGATTTGGCCCTGTGACTTCAGAAGCCATTGGCTTCTGTTTGGTGGGTGGTGGAGGGGAAAGCTCCATTTTCATTGATATAAAAGAGAAGTGACAGATCCTAGAGAACAGAAAATTTTCAGATGCACATATAAAGTCCACCCCCTTCCAAAGAGTGATCGTGGAACATCCCAAGCACGGTTGACTAATGTAACGTAGACAACTGGACTATATTATAACTAGCAATGGGTAGGGAAAGAGATAAGCAGGCCCCTCCCCTTGTGTCGCCCTTCAAGACCTACACAGAATTATAGCCCTGTGTAATGCCGACAGACCCCGGTTGGTACTGGCCAGGATCAAACCTGGGATCTCTGGAACTTAACACATGAGCCTCTACTGCATGAGCTAGAGATTGATGAGCCTGTTACAGACTTGGCTAAAGTTGTGCATCTTGCTCTGCTCTGCTCAGACAATTCAGCCAGGGTGGCTCAGTGCCCAGGAGCAGAACAGGGAATTCAGATCAGCAGGAGCACCGTGCTATTGCTCTTTGCCCGGCCCAACTCCTCCCCATCCAAAGAGAGAGTCACCCCGAGTGATGAACTTGACAGCCTCTGCCCTGCATTCCACCCTGAAAAGACACATCTTTAGCAGGCTCATCAATCTCTATCTGGCCTAGCTGTCACTAGAGGAGGACAGAGTACCACAATGGTTACACTTGCACAAATAGGCATGGGTAACACTTGCACTTGGAGAAGATCAGGCTTCTTCTGATATGCTTTCCCCCCACACACACATACATACACCATCAGGCCTGCCGACGGGAGGAGAGGGGGGCAATGGGGGCGATTGCCCAGGGGTATGGGCAATTTAAAAGGGCCCAGGGGCTGCTGCTGCCATGGCAGCTGGGAGCTCCAGGCCCTTTTAAATTGCCCAGGCAGGCCGCAGGGCATCTAAGCATGCAAAACCACTCCGGGTGCTTTGGGGGGCCCCGCAGGCTGGCGTGGGAGGTGACAGATTCATCACTTCCGCCCTGCCCCCCCTCCCAGGGATGGCCCTGGCCCTGGGGCCCAGAATTTCTGTTGGTGGTCCTGCCTCCCATGATTTCCCAAAGCAGTTTGCCAAAAAGAGGGCAGAATGTAGGCAGAGCTATGGCTCCAATCTAACCACCCCTACATGCCAGCAAGCAGAGATGACCAGCCATGTGGGGGCAGTACGTTGCACTCCTTAAAAGTCGTTGTGTTCATGTACTCTGTCTGAGGTGGTGCATGTCAGCACCGCTCTTTACTATAAGCTGTGTGTGACTGCCACAATCTACTCACACCTTGAAATATAAACACATTGCAAATCAGTGTATGTACTGTGATATCTACATGATGTATGCTGAATTTAACAACTTAATGTAATGTAGTACAAAAAAGTTTCTAAGATCTTGCTTTACACAATAACTATATAATTATAAATTAAGACCAGTGTTAGATTTAAGCTTGATTAATAAATGCATTTAGTTACTTTATAGCTGGTCCAGCTTTGCAGTTGTCATTGAGATTCATGAGATACTTTATAATGGACTAAAGAAGAAGGGGAAGCGTCTAGGTAATGGCAATGTAGAACAGCATCTTTGGATGATATATTTCAGTTTAGATTATTGCTATGTAATGTAAAAGAATTTATTCTTTTGTTTTTATCAAAAAAGAGGGGAAGGGGAAATTGAATTCTTCCAGGGATGGGTTTTGGGACATTGTGACTCTTACTTGTAGATCCTATAGAAGTAAGCTGGCAGTGACCAAAAATGTTAACATATGATATAACGATTCTAGGTTCTATATGAAAAGAGTGACAAAATCCACCACTACAGATAGACTTTGGGCTTGTCTACACAGTCCATTAGTCCACACCAGAGGGGTATAAATTCTAGTGTGGGCTAGCATGTTGCACACTAGCTGTCCCATATGGACCCTGTTGGCATGCACTAAAAGTTCACGTGTGTGTACTAATATAGAACTGGAACTACTTAATGTGCACTCAGGGACTTTTAGACCTTGCCAGCAGGATCCATATGGGCCGGCTAGTGTGCAACAAGCTAGCGCGCACTGTAATTTACACCCCTCTGGTCGACTAATGCACTGTGTAGACAAACTTTTAGCTGACACTTTTCTAGGTAGCCAGAGAGGCCAATGACTGAGCATGAAACACTGAACTAACCTCACCCCTTGAAGTTTTACATCCACAGCAGGATTGCTGTATGGACGGGGCAATGTGGGGAAAGTGCTGTGTTGCTGCCTATTTTGTATGTGTCTGCCACATAAATAGTGGACCCACTCTTCAAAGTTGTCAGTCCAACTTTCCTGGGCACTAAATTCTCTCTCACATTTTCAGTTAAAAGATAAATGCAGAAAATGCACTGCATTAGAAATTAGGCGATCCTACAGATTTTCTGTTTAGGTTTCAGGTTCTGCTGTTGGCCACAACGCTTAGACAACTTGCAAAGCTAAATACAGCATCTTCTGATGCCCATGATATGGGAATGGGGTCTGGTAGTGTGGAGCTGTTCTGGGGCTGTCACTTGAGGTTGCAGAATGTTATTGCAGCTTGCAGTATTTTAATTTTGGCAGATTGAAGCGCAGTAGATGGCTCTGTGGCTGGCTCAAATTTCCATGTGAACTCATAAACCAGTTGTATTCTGCATTTAGGGAGAATTGTCTTTACATTCATTATTTTTTTAATTAATTAATTGTAGTTCTCCATGTGGCATTAGCCAGTCTTTAATGAAAAACATTGTATCATGAGTTAATCTACTTACTTTGTTTTGTTTTGTTTTTCCTATGAGATTTTAGCGTTTCAGTAAAGCCACAGTGAACTTTGGCTAACTCTGAAGTCATTAGTTATTTGAGGTGGGGAATCCATTTTGGTACATTCTCCCCTTAACTCCCCCCTTTCTCAGAAAAATACATGGCAAGCAAAAAAAACCAGGATGATACTAAAACCTGATTACTATAAAGGGAGTAAAGCAGCATTTTAGACTAGAAAGAATTACCTTGCCATGTTCTAAAACTGCATTTATAAGCCTTAAAAAACCTGACTCTTTAGATGTGTGTGTGTGTGTGTGTCTTCTTTTTAAGAGGAAAAAAGGAAAATGAACTGTTTTCAGAAACTGCAGAAGCTGCATTATCTGTGTACAATGTGGCTATAATACTACATTGGTCAGCAACCATAATGTAAAAGGTAATGTGTAAGAGGTTTTTATATGCGTCTCAGAACTATAAAGGAAGTGTGAGTGGATTTTAAACATTTTGATTAGCACCACAAAGATTTTAATGCTTTATTTAAGCAGTTTGCTATAGGGCAAACACATTTGGTAGACAAGTAAAATGAAAGCATGGGCATCAGTTTCCCTGTTTTCTATTAAGTAATGTTGCGAAGTAAGCAGAAGTTGGATTCAGATATCAGATAATTATCTCCACACTATGTGTCACAGTAAATAATTTTAATTGGTTTAACTTCAGGGACCATTACTAGCCTAATTAGAAACATGAAAAGGCTACAAGTATTAGGGAATATCCTGAAGGAATGAGAACATTAGCAATTCTGTCAAGCCATTTTTAAAATAAGTACACAGTAGCAGTCACATTTCAGTAAAAGGCAGATAACTTGAAAGGTGCTTTTAGAAAAACAGTACTTGTGGGTTTGTAATAAGAACTCTAAGGGTAAGCATAGAGATTCTATAACAGGCTGGCATGTGTTATTACTGTGTTAAAGACACACTAATCTTGTTCTGATATCTTTTTTTAAAAAAGCAATAGAGAAAGTTAACCTAAGTCACCTAATAGAGTTGTGAGAGGTTGGGAGCGGGGGGGAGAGGAGGGAAGAATCCACACAGCAAGCAAGTTCACTTCGATAAAAAGGGGAAAAAAGGTTGGGAATCTGGAAAAACTTCATTGAAAATCTCTATCAGTCTCTCCAGTGTTTCATTGGAGCACTGTAAAAATGACTCTTTTGGTCTCTTCCTTCTCTTATTCTCTGCTCAAACCTTGGCTCTTGTACAGTGAGATCATTCCAAATGAGATCATAAGGAAGTGATCTTGTAGTGAATGTTACCTTTGGTTGCAGTGCAGCTCCACTGTCTCTTGCGCCTAGAGCAGTTTTTAAATTTCCTACTGCCTTAAGTACCTCTTAGAGGTACGATCTTTGCCTCATTTGTCATTGTAAGCCAATGGGGAAACAGCAGTGAGCTCAGAGCTCAAATCTCTACTAAATAGTTCAGTTTGAGAAAAATACAGAGGCCTGGTCTACATTAAGAAGGGGGTTCGAATTAGGGTATGCAAATTCAGCTACGTGAATAGCGTAGCTGAATTCGAAGTACCCTAATTCGAACAACTCACCCGTCCAGACGCGGCGGGGTCGAACTCCGCGGCTCCCCCGTCAACTCCGCCAACTCCTTCTGCCGAGGTGGAGTACCGGAGTCGACCGCGGCGCTTCCGGAGTTCGAACTATCGCGTCTAGATCAGACGCGATAGTTCAAACTCCAAAAAGTCGAACTCTCCGCGTCGAACCGGCAGGTAAGTGTAGACGTACCCAGAGAGACATAGCTTTCCTTCGCTCCGCATTAAGCTGGCCACTGTGACCGTCACAGGAAATTTTAATTGTGTTCCTTCATTTTATTGATCATGCACTTAGTTTTGCATTTACTCTGCACATGGTAACTTCTTGTTCCTTGCTCGTCCCTCTTCCTAAATGTTTATTTGTATCACTGTTGGGAAATCTGTCCACAAGAGGTAGTTGGGATTTTTGGAAAGATCAAACAGCTCTATGAAACAAATTGCATCTTCAGGAACAAAAAACAGGAAAAGAGAGATACAAATGGATGGAGATGCAATGAAAGAATTGCCATACTGAATCAGACTACTGATTCATTCATCCAGCCCAGTCTCTTAAGGGATCTGTAGTAGATGTTTCTGAGGAATGTGCAAGAAATATCATAGCAGAGACTTATGAAATAACCAGCCTATTGGGGAACTACTCTAGTTAGTGGTTGGCTTGAGCTCCATAGAGTATGTGTGTGTGTTCTGCATTATGGCTAAGAGTAATTAGGCTTCAGAAAAGATTTTTCTAGACATGTGCTATGTAAATATGTAGTATCTATATATCTTCTATCTTTGTAGCTCTGGGTAATCACATACATAACCAGAAAATCTTTTCTGAATCCTACTAACTCTTAACCTTAAAGATATTTGGTGTCAATGAGTTCCACAGTTTAAATATATGATCTCCTTTTTTATATTAGTTGTCTTCCATTTTAACTGATTGTCTTTTTGTTCTTGCACTATGAGAAAAGGTAAAAGAAGGGCTCGTTTTAGCTTTGCAGTACCATTCATTGTTTTGTATACCTCTACCATGTCCCCTTTTTTCATCTCCCATTCCAATCTTTACAGTCTCTTCATACTGAAGTCTTGTCATACCCCAACTTTTCTTGATCTATTTCTGAGCCTCCTGTCTTAGGTGTCTGTTTAGAGAAAGGGTGACCAGAACTGAACAAAATATTCTATGCAAGGACATATGATTTTAATATATTATGGCATTATTATATTTTAAGTTTTATTTTCTGTCTCATTCCTTATGCCTTACCTTTGTTTGCTTTTTTTTATTTTATTTTATTTTTTTACTGCCAGTACACACTAAGCAAAGGTTTACATGGATTTGTCCATAATGTTACCTGGGCATTTTCCTGAGTAGTTATAGTTAATTTATATATTTGGTAAAATATCACAAAGCAGTTTACAAGCTATGCACAACATCATGGAAGTGCAAACACCTCTGGGAGGGAGAGCAGCATGTTGCACATTGTTAGGAGGAGGGGAAAATTTTCACCATGCATATTGATCAAACTCCTGTTATGAAAGTGTCAGTGGATCATTAATGAGATGGAAACACACACATAGGTATTTCATGTAGTTGTATTTGACAAACTGTGTAAGTTCACATGATAAAAATGATTTGGGGATGTTATAGCTCGATGGTAATTTTGAAGAGTTTGAGATGTGTATATATTTCAAATAGGCTTTAAATATACAATTTAACTTTAAAGCACAATTTTATAAATTTAAAATTCAATACATTAGACAGCTTACCCATTTTGCTATGTTTCTGTTATCTAGGTAGTCACTAATGACCATCAAATTGTTTCAGTTCATAATTTTGTCTTCAGAGCTTCATAAATATCCAGGGGAAAAAAAATCCATATTGAAACTTGGCTCATGTACTGAATGCATACGGAGAGCTCTAATTGTGTGAGAGTAATTACTATATCATGATCACATAAGAAAAAGATTTTCAGCAAAATGTCTCCCTATTACACCCTGAGCTTCCAGCTGTATCCTCTATTATGTTTTAAAAGTCTTTTTTTTCTGACTTGACGTGGAGAGATCCATGGCAGTTGAAGCTTGGATCTGGAACAGAGGCAGGTCTAGAGTCTAGGCATGAATGGCCCTGTGTCCCTGATGGATCTTGGGTATGTCATACATGTTTGAGGGCTGACCTGGTGCATGTCCCTGTCCCCAGTGGATGGTTTTCAGAACATGACAGAATTTCCTTTCCCTTGGGTGTCCATCCCATGGCTTGCTTCTAGGAGATGACAATCTTCATGCTGAGTTTTATTCGTCTCTGTGTAAGAGCCACAGATAATATATTCTTGGATGAGGAGGGTTCATCTATGGAATGAGTTTCTGGAGGAGGTCAGCCTGATCTAAAGATGGACCATCTTCAGGGCTCACTGCAAGGCCTTTCTTTTCATTAATGACTAGAAAGAAGTGATGGGGAGAGGGAAGAAGAAAAATAGGAAAAGAATACCCCAAGTTGTACATTCCAAGAAGAGCTTCTTTCTAACCAGAAAAGAGAATAAAACTCCTTGGAGTCCACTGTGGACTCTATATCTAAAGTATGTGGGAAGATATTATGGTGATGAGGGCTATAGATAAAACATTCAATAAAATGTGATATGTGCCTTGCTCCACTTAAGAAGCCTGGAGCCTGGATTTGTGCCCTTTTTGGATACTCAGGCCCCCTTAAGTTTTGTCATACAGCTCAGGGACGCTGCTGCCTAAATTAAGCTGCACCAATGAGAAATCTTGTTTAACAAAGGAGAGAATATTGTGTCACCCTTACAAATTTTGGAAATTTTAATACTGCAATTCAACATTTAAACCTATTTCTATTTAAAAAAAAAACTTTGCAGAACAAAGTTCTCATCATCATTTTGTTTTCTGCTTTCTTCCCTGCCCAAACTACATTAATGTGGGATTCATTGTTTCATTTGTGTGTCTGGTATTTTCATCTGAACGTGATTCTACATTTTCATGCAAGGCTTTACCATATACTGTAGCAATGCGAATTGGAGCTTATATCTGTGACTATCTCGAAGTTTCTTTATCTGTCCTAGGCAGCAGGTTTCTTATCTGACAGCCTCATAATTATAGAAGTAGCTGCATATTAATGATTCAGTGCTTACATAAACAACTGGCCTTGGAGAAATCTAATGAACTAACTTTGCAGGATTTGATCTTGCCTAATTAAATGTAAATAATGTTTAATGTTGTGTATGACAGGATTTCTCAAGAAACTTATGACACTTTTTATGTATACAAAACAATATTATGAATGCAGAGTTTTTAATTGTTATCCATCCCCTGCTCAGGTAGTAAAATGCCAGATAGTTTATGAATGTTGTGTACCAATGTGTACATTGTATCTTTATATTTACTGGGGGTGACATTCTCAAATGTTTCTCTTTCCTTTTGAAGTTGGCAATTTGTGAACATAATCTGCATGTTTGACCCTGAATCATATTTTTGTAAAGAAATGACCTTCCCTTGGCATTTAGCTTTTTCTTGCCCTCTACAGAATTGTCAATTATCAATGTGAAATAAAACATATTGGGCCAGATCGTCAGCTGAGGTGAATCAGCTTAGCTCTGTGACTTCAGTAGACATATATTATGTATGCAGTATGAGGTCCATAGTGGACTCCATGAAAATGTACCATCATTTTTTTGCCTTCAATGGTGCTATGCCATTTTATACCTCCTGATGATCTGGCTCAGGGACTGTATCACAAACTTCTGGTTCTATCCTGTCTTTTTAAGAGCAACTTACATATGTATACCTCTTCTCTCCTGTGGATCTTCTCTGCATAGTGCTTTGCCCTACCCAATCAGTATATTAAAAATATGCATCTATACAGGGTTTAGCCAATGATGGATTTAAACGAAGACTTCAAATATATGCATGAAATTCATTTTATGAATAATTTTAAAGAAACAGCACAGTACTTGTCTTCAGGGGTCTATTCTTTATTTGACTCATGCATGAACATGAATATACAAATGCATGGAGAAAATAAACCCTTTATTCACAACTGTGAACTTTAGAGAGTTCATTCTAAAGCTGTAGAGTCAGCCAGTGAGTGGGCACTTGCAAGAAACTTCTAGAATTCATGACTAATGGATAGTGAAACAGCTTCCTCTGTCTTGCATCCGAAGAAGTGGGTATTCACCCACGAAAGCTCATGCTGCAAAACGTCTGTTAGTCTATAAGGTGCCACAGGACTCTTTGCTGCTTCTACAGAACCAGACTAACACGGCTACCCCTCTGATAGCTTCCTCTGTGTGTGCTTGTGTATATATATATGTAAAATGCATGCCTATGGAAAAGTCCTATAGAATTTACTAAAATATGATAAACTTATATTTTTAACCATCCTATAGAATTTAATAGAGTGCTATATAACTCTACAGGAGGATTTAAAAAAAACTGCAAATGATATAATCCTAATTTTAAATTTTGAAGGTTTTAAAACAACATACATGTAACTTCATGTATGTGTGTGTAGCTATTTACACTGCGTGGGCGAAAGTCTGTGTTTCACTTCTAAAATGAGCCCGGGAAGAGGGGGATTAAATATAGCTGAGGCCTGCACTGAGTAATTAACACACGGAGAGAGGCCTCATTTCTTGGAGGATAGGATTGGAAGGTAAACGGATGATTAGGCTGAAAACAGCACATTTGTGCTAAACAAGATAAATAACTAGATCAGTAGGCTAAAAAGATGGAATGTCTGAGCCAGCTAAGATAAGAGGGAGAACATCCAGGGAAGCATTTATTAACAATGGACAAGATAATTTAGGAATATAGAGATGAGGTTAAGAGTAGGCTGAGCATGGACAATGCATGCATAGCACATGCTACAGAGGGATTGGTTCCTGCAAAGTAACCAAGCCAATCCCCAAATGTGTATTGCAACCTATAATAAATGCAATTCATTGTGTAAATGTATACAAAGGAAGTGTAGTATGCCCTATGCCTACCCGTCTGCTTGAATTTGATCAACTCAGCATATGCCAAATAAAGGAATCTGAATGGCAAAATCTGGAGCCGAACTGAGTTTTTTGGATGCTAGAGAACTGGATGATATGTTCCTCTAGAAATGAACAAGGTGTTCTGGATAAACTGAATGGAAAAGATTTCGGAGGGAATGCCAACACAAGGCTTTAATCCACCTTTGTCCCCGCCTCATCCTCACCTGGTATGTGGCCCCCTGCATAATTCAGACAGCCCTAGGGCCCAGCTAAATCATGACAGCTACCCTGGAATGCCTATGTGATGCAGTGCTGCCCAGAATCTCCAGGTACTGCATGCTACGGTCTAACTTCAATATGCCTATATCAGTGTCCCCAAAGGTCTTGATTCTGAGCTCACTTTCACTTGTGTAAATCCAGAGTAAATTCATTGAAATCATTGGATTCACAATGTTTTTCCAATCGTGGTGTATGTGAGATCAAAATCAAGTTCAATGTGTACCTTCCTTTGGTTGCTATCATAACACATCAAAGCAGCATTAGTGACTGTTTCTATTCCAGATAGTCCTGGAACCATAAGGGGAGAGGCAATTCTTGGTTTAATCTTAAGCAGCACAGAACATCTGGGCCAAGTGGAACTGCTTGGTAAGAGTGACCATATTGGAATTAAATTTAACATCCTTGGGGGCGGGGGTGATACCAAAGAAATTCACCACAGTATTTAACCTCAAAAAGAGGACCCATACAAAAAGAAGAAACTAGTTAAATGGAAAATAAAAGGAACATTCACAAGAGTGAAATGCCTGCAAGCTACATGGAATGTTCACCCCAAATTAAAAAAAAAAGGAAAAAAAACTGCTACCATGGCGAAACAGAGTAAAAAAGGTGGTGAGAGACAAAAACATATCCTTTAAAAATTGGAAGTCAGATCCTACTGAAGCAAATAGAAAGGAGTGTAATACCTGGCAAATCAAGTGTAAAAGTATAATTAGGCAGGCCAAAAACGGAGTATAAAGAGACTACCAAAAGACACAAAAACTAACAGCATTTTTTAAAAGTACATCAGAAGCACGAAACCTGCCAAAGAATCAGTGGGGCCATTGGACAGTCAAGGTGCTGAAGGAGCACTCAAGAAAGATAAGGCCACTGTAGAGAAGCTAAATTAATTCTTTGAATCTGTCTTCACTGCAGAGCATGTGAGGGAGATTCTCAAACCTGAGCCATTCTTTTAGGTAACATATCTGAGGAACTGTCCCAGACTGAGGTGTCAAAAGAGGAGGTTTTGGAAAAAATTATCCATCTAATAAGGCACAAGGAGCAGATGTTATTCACCGAAGCCTTCTGAACAAATTTGAATATGAAATTGCAGAACTATTAGCGCGGTATGTAACCTATCACTTAAATCAGCCTCTGTAACAGGTAACTGCAGAACAGCTAATATAATGCCAATTTTTTTAAAGGCTCCAGAGGTGATCCTGGCAATTGAAGGCTGGTAAGCCTGATTTCAGTACCAGGCAAATTGGTTGAAACTATCACAGAACAGAATTATCAGACACAGAGGAACACAACATGTTGGCATGGGTCAACACAGCTTTTATAAAGGGAATCATGCCTCACCAATCTATTAGAATATTTTGAGGGTGTCAACACACATATGGGCAAGGATGATCCAGGGAATATAGTGTGTTTGGCAGAAAGCCTTTGACAAGGTCCCTCACCAAAGGCTCTTAAGCAAAGTAAGCCGTCATAGGATAAGAGGGAAGGTCCTCTCATGGGTCAGTAACAGGTTGAAAGACAGGAAACAAAGTAATTTTCACAAATGGTCAGTTTTCACATAGAGAGAGGTAAATAGTGGGCTACCCCAAGGATCTGTTCTGGGACCAGTGCTATTCAACATATCCATAAATGATCTGGAAAAGTGATAAACAGTGAAGTGCAAAGTTTGCCGATGATACAAAATTACTCAAGATAGTTAAGACCAAAGCTGCAAAGAGTTACAAAGGGATCTCACACAACTGGGTGGTTGGGCAAGAAAATGGCAGATGAAATTTAATACAGTAGCTCCTCACTTAACGTCCTCCCGCTTAACGTTGTTTCAAAGTTACATCATTCCTCAATTAGGGAACATGCTCATTTAAAGTTGTGCAATGCTCCCTTATAATGTTGTTTGGCTGCCTGCTCTGTCCACTGCTTGTAAGATTCTGTGGAAGAGCAGTGACTTTACAAGGGAGCATTGCACGAGTTCCTTTTCTCCACCTCCTCTCCCTCCCTCCCTCCCTTCCAGCGCTTCCCCCACCATCAAACAGCTATTTGGCAGTGCTTAGGACTTTCTGAGAGAGGAAGGAGCGGGGAAGCGCCGTGTCTCCGCTCCTGCCCCTTCCTCCCAGAAAGTCCTAAGCGTCGCCTAACAGTTGTTTGGAGGCGCTTAGGACTTTCTGGGGCGGGGGGGGGAAGGAGCAGGGATACGGCATGTTCCAGAGAGGAGGTGGATTGGGGGTGGGAAGAGATGGGCCTGGAGTGGAGTGGGGATCAGAGGATGTGGGCCTGGAGCATCCTGGCAAAGTTGGCACCTGTTCTTCTCTGGGGAAACTGCTGCTGCCGCAGCAAAGGTGTTTCCTAGCATCCTTGCCTGCAGCGGGCTGTGCCTGTGTGAGGTAATCCAGGGGCACTTCCCAACCACAGTACTGTACAGTATATACTGCCTTTTGTCTGCCCAAAAATATTTCCTTGGAACTTTACCCCCCGCATTTAAATCTAAATTTAAATCTTATGGGAAAATTGGATTCGTTTAACATCATTTCACTTAAAGTTGCATTTTTTAGGAACATAACTACAACATTAAGTGAGGAGTTACTATATTGATAAATGCAAAATAACGCACGTTGGAAAACATAATCCCAACTATACATACAAAATGATGGGGTCTAAATTAGCTGTTACTATTCAAGAAAGAGCTCTTGGAGCCATTGTGAATAATTCTATGAAAATGTCTGCTCAATATTCAGCAGCCGCCAAAAAAGCTAACAGAATATTAGGAACCATTAGGAAAGGGATAGAAAATGAGACAGAAGATACCATAATGCCACCGTATAAACTCATGATACACCCACACTTTGAATATAGCATGCAATTCTGGTTGCTGTTTCTCAAAAATATATATTAGAATTGGACAAAGTACACAGATGGGCAACAAAAATGATTAGGGGTATGGAACAGCTTCCATCTGAAGAGAGATTAAAAAGACTGGGACTTTTCAGCTTGGAAAAGAGATGACTAATGGGGGATAGAGGTCTATACAATCATGAATGGCATGGAAAAAGTGAATAAGGAAGTATAACTTACCCCTTCACGTAACACAAGAACCCAGGCTCACACAATGAAATTAGTAGGCAGAAGGTTTAAAATAAACACAAGGAAGTACTTCACACAATGCATAGTTAGCCTATGGAACTTGTTGCCGGGAGACATTGTGAAGGCCAAAAGTATAACTGGATTCAAAATAGAATTAGACAAGTTTATGAAGAATAGGTCCAACAATGGCTATTAGCCAAGATGATCAGGGATGCAGCCCGATGCTTTGGGTGTCCCTAAGTCTCTGACTGCCAGAATCTGGGCCCTGACAACAGGGGATGGATCACTTGATAATTGCCATGTTCTGTTCATTCTCTCTGAATCATCTAGCATTGTCCCCTGTCAGAAGACAGAATACTGGGCTAGATGGACCATTGTCCTGACCAATATGACCTTTCTTATGTTCTTAATCCTTTTCTTAGGTACAACTGCTGTAGGAAGATATACTATTGCTGTCATTTTCATATCTTCCCTTATTACTACTCTCATTATAGTAGCATATGACAATTCCTGCCTCCACTCTTCCCTCTTTCCACTCTTACAGGTCACATTGAGGTCAGTGGAAACTCCTCTGCTAATTTGAATCACACCAAGATTTGGTTCTTAGAGGAAACTTTGCAACTTTTATTGAGCATTTTTAGCACCCATAATCCTTTTTCCCTCTATCCTTCCCTTACTTCATTATTGTCTGGGATTTTTGATTCATCTATACTTTTTCTGTCCTCAGATTTAGGATCCAATTTTCACTCTTTCTGTCATTTTCTCCTTTATTTCACAGTATCAGATTTTTTAAATTGTTATTTATGTATCTATACCAATAGACTTTTAAAACTAGACAAAAAGCCAGGAGCTATTTTGACCTTTTTATTATTATTATTTAGTTTTATTTAGTCTAGTATTTTCCTCCTCATTCCCACTTGACTGCACTCAGTTTCCATTAACTGTGTGCGTGCTGATGAGTACATGAGTAAGATTGAGCTACAGATCCAATGATCTGGAAAGCTGAATTAGATCTTCAGTAACTGACATGCGCACACATATACAGAGTGAAATGTGTTTACTTTACCTGTGGGAACAGAACAGGCAAAACTACACCGGAGAATTGCATTTTCTGCCTTTTTGCAAACCAAGCAAAAAGTCAGATTTGCAAATTTGTGACTGTGCGAAATCCTGTTTGGCCATTCATTTCAATGGGAGTAGGTTCAAAGCCTCTGTCTGCATCCACTCTGTGTGTGGGTGGGGGAGGTGGGGGGGGGTACCAAAAGAGCTGATTTTGTTAGGATTTCTAATATTTCTACTGCCTGAGAGAGACAAATATTACAGTATTGGCCATATCAAAGATTCTTTAGGTGATCTAAGCCATCTAGGGAGATTCTGAAGCCTCAACAATGTGCTTTTATTTTAAATTCTATAAAAAAAACCCCACAGCACAATGAGTAAAACATCAAGAATTTGTAAATGCCTTTATTTTGATGGAATTCCCTAAATACTGTACAAGGGACTTCTGATATGAAACAGCTGTTTCATGTGTATCCACGTCCAGACATAAGTGGAAATGCTGCTCAGACACTTGAAGTCATTTCAAATCATCTTAGAGCTTCTTCAGAGCCCTTAAATATTAATGAAAGTCAACAGCTTGCAGTGCACCTCACTTTGCCCTATAGGGACTATCATTGGTCAGCTTCTCACTGTTTGTTTCCCAGTTAATCAGATTAGTCTATCACTGGTACGTGTGTACACCATGCCATTAGTGATCAGGGCCTTTGAAGAAGAGGTAGTTCTGCTTAAAATGGAGCATTAATCCTAGGCTTCCAGATGGGGGTCTTTCTCAACCCCACCCACCAGTAAGAGATGAGGGCAGAAGTTCAGATTAAGATCAAGGGTTGAAATCAGCCTTAATAAGTGCTACTGCTGTTTCCATTTAAATTAGCCCTGTGAGTCAGAAAATAAGCATCCCGAAAAGAAGGTCAGTGAATTTCTTTGGGTGGGCAATATTTTTTTTTTAATTTTTATTTATCTATGTACAGAACTTTATGTATTGTAAAGCATAATGGGTCGGAATCTTAACTTCACATACACCTTTATAAGCCCAGAGTAACTCCACTCACTTCACCATTTAGTCTAGTTTTACACCAGTATTGATGAGAATCCAGCCCAATGTGTTTAAGGTAATTTAAAACAAAACAAAACAAAAAACCTTTGCATTAGTCCTAATGATTATCTAAGTGAATAATACATTTTTTACTGTGCTGATAGTACATGATTTTACTTTGAAAAACATACCTATTCGGTGTTGAAATGGTTAATCTGAAGAAGCCAGGTTATTACACATTTCAATTCCAGAGTCAAATATAAAAATTTCTATTATAGGGACAATTAATTACATCTCAAAATGGCAAATGTGCATCCTTGTCAGGTAGAGTGTACTCTGATGGCCTTTCCTCAAACACTGAATGTGGAGATTTGATCTCTTCTAATGGTGCTGAGAAAAGGGTAATTACGCTATGGTCAAAGCTAATTTGCTTTCTGCCAGATGAACTGTTGTATTTTATTGTACGCTGACATTTTAAAGTAATTACGGCACTGTTGACCTTAGACAATTCCAGTTGTATCGCTGTCTACAGCTGCAGCGTTCTACCTTTGGCTGGCAGACAGAGGCTGTAACGAGGTAATGACACGGACAAAGAGCACCATATGGGGCTCCTTTGAGATACACAAAGCCCAGTGAAAGGAAACAAGAAAATTTTAACATCATCATTACAGTCACACATTTTTACAGCCTTGAAGGATCCCATCCCCCCAACACACAAAATACTCTAAATACTTTGCTTGCTTATATACTGTATATCTGTGTGTTTTTCTTCTGTAAATGGCAGAGTGCATTAAGAAGAAAGAGGTCAGGTAGAACCGAATGTGACGGACTGGTCTTCCACTGACACGAGTTCAAAGGCTAAAGACTATTGATTGAGATAAAAGCCTGGGTTCTTATCTAATGTTAAAGACACTCCTTGTTGTCTGAAAGCTGTGCACATAATTAGGCTGAAGAAGAGCACTTCAGCGAGAAAAATCACTATAAACTGAGCTTCATTAAATGTAGATATTAGTTAATTTAAAGGAAGAAGTTATTATTCATTGATATATTTTAATGAGCTATATCTGGCAGTCTTTTCTATGCTAAGAAATATAAACGTGTGCAGAGTGCTTCCTGGCTAATGTAGCCCTGCTAAGGCAGCAAAATAGATTAATATCACTTGCAAAGAATAATGCTTCATCCTCTTCAAATAAAAAAAAGTGCAGGATATTGAACTCCAGAATTTATTGTAGTGAAGAGCTGGTTGAAAACTGAACTTTGCTGTCACATTAAACACTTTTGTACTCTTTAGTAGCATATTGAGAATTGGACTATAGAAATGTCAACTTGTTCAAAGCAGGGCATTGGACTAAACCTATATCATATCCTGTAACCTGCTAATATGGTGATTACAAAGAGAGAATGGAAATCCATTGATTTGTTTTGGAGTTAGTTTTCCATTATTGGGGTTTGTTAAGAACAGTGAGAAAAGTGAGATTACAATTATTTTATTGGGAGGTGGCAGGAATATTACATTTACAAATTAGGATAGGCAGGCAGGCAGTGTTATTCTTGGCTCCAAATTGATAGGCTAAAAAGTTTTATTTTTTAAAAGTTTTGTTTTCAATTTGGCATAGCTGGTGTGCTCGTAGCTGGGCTTCTGAGAGGTCAACAGAAAAGTAACATGTGCGTTCCACATTATTTGCCTACTGAGAATTCCATCTCTCTCGGACATGCATAAACTGGGAATGGTGTTTTTTAAAATTGAATTACTATTAAAATGGCCATTTGGAGTCTCTTGCTACTTGCTGAAAAGAGACATCATTTTGTGGCACTGGAATTAGGGATGCCTAGCAGTCAGATTTCTGAGTCAGTCTCCATCATCATGTTTAAATTTTAGATTTTAAAAGATACATGTACCATGTTCTATTTAAGCTCTTTTATTGTTTTAAGTACTTTAAAAGAGGGGTTTTTCTTTTTCTTTTTTGTTTTGTTTTATCCTTTAAGTATTTTTATTATCCTGTTTCAAAACAGCAAGCATTCTTGGAAAATACAACAAGGGTTGGTAGTCTACTTATGAGATGCTTTGCATAATCAAATTCCAAGAGGAAATCCTTTGCAATATCCAAAAGATGGAATGGCATGAGGCATAATGCCAGTTGTTCCATGTCAACAGAATTGTGAAAGAAGATCTTCCATAAATACATGAATATAAATGAAAACAAGGATTAAAAGGTATCCCTGAGTAATAAAAATGGACAATAGTTTGTCCCTAATGCATTGTTGAGATGATGCAACAGGGAACAAATCCTTTTCCAAGTGTCCGGTCTACGCAGTTGGGATGGTGCTAGAGATCTTGGCAGGTGCAGTGAGAGAAGCGTCTTTCTTTGCACCCAGGATATGGTGTACAAGCAGAACTACTCTGTGAATGTTACTCTAGCTTTAGGCCTGGAGTAAACTTTGTAGCCTTTATGCATGTACACGTGAGGGTTGATGGCCAAGTTGATCCACCTGGCAGCAGATCTGCCTACCCCAAAGAGCTGTTGCACATAGATGTTCAGGGATCACATATGGAAAAGGATTTTGTGATATGCAGGGGAATGCAGCCCCCCTCCCACCACCGCACCCCCATTCCTGGCTCCTAAAATCCTGCTCCAACCCCTGCAATGACTCTGCTGCAAGGAGTGCCCTCTACAGCTATGGAAGCAGAGACAGGATTTAAGATTTAAAAGTCTGTGCTCCAGTGTAATGTGAGGCTTGTCTCTGCAGTCCATTTTCACCCCCAATTGCATGCGGTATCTGGTCTTGATGTTCATCCTGCATGTTGCAAAAAACGAAGCTCAAATTGGGACTCTCGTTGTCTGTAGGCAGCAGCTCTGCTAGATTGAACCAGGAGGGGAGCAGTTCCCTAACCGAGCTAAGATTGTGTCAGCTGGAAATTGCTTTTTGCAGTTATTCTGTAAAGAATTATAAATTACATCCTAATATTTTTATTTTATGCAGGTTCCATGTCTGAAATGCATTGGCTGTTATTCATGTAATTTTATTACAAAATGGCTCAGCATAGAGCATGAGTCATTTGTAATCTTTGAAATTAGCAGTAGGGAATATATTTTTCTGAATTATTAGCCCAATCTTATTTTGTGTGTTGAAATTTTTGATGATGCTAGGGTGAAATCCTGACCCCCACACTGAAGTCAATGGAAGTTCTGCTAAGTGGGGCTAAGATTGCACTTCTAAAGTTTGGATTCTATTTAATTTGATCCTTTTATAAAAATTTGCTTGGAAGATGTAGAATTTAGTAGACTGCATATCACAGTTGCAATTCCTGATAGAAAATTAGATTTAATGGACTGGACAACTGATGCCAGGAGAGAGGGAAGAAATAAGTAGCATTGGAAGACATAGAGGGGTAGTCTGGAAGACAGAACAACAGCCTAACATAAAAAATCTGATGGGCCTTGTAGGTGAGAGATAAATTGGTGCCCCCCCTCGCACCAAAAGGAGGCAGATGTGGAAAATGGAAGTTCAAAGATGATGTCTGAGAGGAAAAGAGAAAATGGTCAGTATGGGGCTCTCAAATCAGGGTAATATGCCACTTAGGAAGGAGGAGATACATTTTTATATGTAACACTGTAGAGTGAAATGTTCCTGATGCAAAGAGTCAAGATTAGCTAAGAACAACAACTAGCAATTTCAAGAAATCTGATGCTGGAAAATCAGCCTGTGCTGAATTTTATAATTAGTTGCCTTGAAAAAAGCTAAATTCTTCAGAAAAATTTCTAAAGTAATTCACAAAACACCAAAAACTTTTTTTCAAAAGTTCTAAAGGTTATTTTTCTTTTACAGCAAAAAGATTCTCTTAACCATACTTAAACGGGATAGTTTTCCATGCAAAGCTATTTTGTGCCATAAAAAAGATAGTAACTCTAATCAAATATATAGATTCATTAAGGACCATACTAGAACTATGTCAAATATGTGACCCTCCAATCTGGGTGCAGTTAGCTGAGGCAATACTATCTCCTCATTACTATCTTGAATTTATTGTCCATGAAATAGACTGTTGCCTGCTTTTCTATCAAAACAAATATAAAGACTAATCTGGCACATAAAAATGTAAGTCAGAATATTGATTCCTGCTAGAGATCTAGATATACTGTACAGCAAATATAATACTCTTTAGGAATTGCTGATATCTTCCATTAAAAAAAAATATTTTCTTTCCTAAGGATTCATTGTATGGAAAGTTTTCATTAATTTCATGGAAAAACAGGCAATCATTTTATAACTCTTTTGTAAAATTTAATGTGTGTTCAGAAGTTTTACAATGGGTGAGTCTTTTGTTAATGTGTATTGTGTGCTGATCAAGAAAGCAAGAAAATAGAATTATGAGAGCACTATGTTGTACATATTTTTATTGTTTACATGATTAGAAGAACATTCTCCGGTAGCTTAGACCCCCAAATTTAGATTTTTCTATAAAGAAAGTTTAAAAAAATATTAACCCTAATAACATTTTCATGAAACTATTTAATTGGAAATGTTTTGATTTGTTTGGATTCACACATTCCATTGTAGCCCCAAATTGCATCACTGAAGCTGATGCAGGAGACTGAGGAAAGGGAAACTGACTAGTCTGTAAAAAGCGAAATAGATTTTAAGCATTATTTCAGTGTTAATAATCTAAAGTGGTTAGCAAGAGCAACACATTGGTGCACTTGAAGTGGTTTCAATATAGGGGACTAATTCTGCTTCCAGATATATATGAAAAGGAGAATAAAATAGGGCTGCTTCTTTTAAATTAACACTGATCCTTCAGTTTTGTTGCAATGTTATATAACTTTGAAGTTGATAAAAAGGTAGAGTCTTGTATTTTTATGAAGACTTCCATAAAGAGAAAATATTTTAAAAACCCCAAAAGGTAAATAATGTTTACATTGTTTGTTGTTCTCAAATATGTTGCCGTTTTTACATTACGGAAGGGGAAGGCTCCCAGGCTGAAAGATGTCTCTTAAATAGTGGTGGTTAAAATCTGTTTGTAATAAAATATATATATTTTTTTCAGATAGTCTTTTTTTTTAAGTTTTATATATTTTTTTCAAGTCTTAGCTGTAGGAAACTATTCATGTATAGGTTAGAATGATAAAAGGTTAAATTAAACACAATATCATCAGACTCTGTTTTGTTTATTATGTAAGGCATGACAAGCAGGGAGAATTTTGTTTCTGGCACTGCAGACTGTCTCATTTCTCTCTGTAACCTACTCCTGCTGTAATTTTGCAATAGGCTGAGAATGGGCTTTCTTCTGAATTTGCTTTTCACAATGTGATCATTTCTCTTCCATAGATTAAATAAGAACTTTGGGTGGACAGCCAAACCTTTCTTTTCACTCTCGAATTTTATGGAACTGTGCTGTGGGTGGGTTGAGTTGTGTTATATATCATCTGTGTGTCTTTTCAGATTTTACACAATACAAAACTTAAATATGTCAAGTTAGTCTTACATCCTAATTTTTGAGTCTAGACTGCTTTCTAAAATCAGCCATAGAGTATCAGTGAAAAGTAACATTCCTATATATATTTGTTTTACATATATATATTTAAATTTTATCAGGTAAACAAAAGAGAACCTACAGCAAGGGTTTCAACTTATAAATGGAGAGATAAGGATTACCCGCAAATAATTTCAAACAAGATTTAGAAAGGTGATAATAGGAATATTAATTATCAATTGGCTTATTTAGAAGCACAGAATGAAAAAAACAGTCAATATGAAAGTAGACATTTTAACAATGAAAACATAAGGATTAGAGGTAAAATCCTGTCCCCTTTGAACTCAATGGGAATTTTGCCATTTGACTTCAGCAAGACTAGGATTTCACTCTAGGGTTTTCTAATCCAGTTTTTTAAAAAATAGGTTTCATTTAACTTCACAGTATTGATTCTTCTATGTTAATTTTGGCAAACACTTGTTTTATTGGAATGAACATGCACTTCTTGCTTTTCTAGAGAGCCCAAAGTAGAAAATTGTTTTCCCTTCATTATCCTAGTATAAGTCAACTCATATCTTTTAAATCCATCATTCCAGAAGTAACTATTGTGAAAAGGCCTGCCATTATCATCTCTCTCCTATTTATAATGTTGCAGGAAGATTTCTGGAAGCCTTTCTTAACCCTCTTTCTATAAACTGAAAATGATCAAATATTGGATACTTAATTGATTTTAATGTTGATGAATGTGTGAACTGACCATTCAAGGTTTTGTTGTTGGGGGTTGTTCTGGTTTTTTTTGGCTAGTTTTATTATTCTTACACACTTCTTTTCTATCTTTTTGCTTTTAAGTGCTGTGTGTCATTGTTTTTTGCAGTTTTTTCCTTCCAATATATAAACTCTGAGTAATGTTTTATCTGAAGACTCATCTTAGGCATTATTTATTTAGGCAAATCAGAGTACTGGGCATTTGTGACTGAGTTGGTGGAGAGTCAGAGACTTAGGACACAGGTCTTCAGGTTTGAAAGAAGTCAAAAGACAAGTTGTTCTCATTTCCATTTTGGTCATGCATCTATTAAAGCTCTTTCTCTGTTTTGATGAGCTCATGAGCAGATTTAATAGCTGGAAACACTCATGTGATGTTCATCCAGAACCTAGTAGTGATGCATGCTACCTCACTTTATTCCAAGCCCAGAAAGTACTTAGGCTTCCCTTAACTTTAGAAGCCCTCTGTGCCATCTAAAGAATGGTAGGTCACTGGCCATTCTCCATTGGGGTTTGTATGGGAGGGGGGCAGACAGCTTTACCTTGAAAATAGGACTCCACAGGTGCCTGCTGGTAGAGGATGCTGAGTGGCAGGACTAAACTCTGTGGCTAACCTGGCTACATGCTTTCTGTGCAGTGCCACCCGGTCTGAGTCATGCTAGCTCTCTTCCATTCCTTTGGTGCAAGGGAGGTTGCTCTACTTTGCATCACTGTAACCTTTCACCACACTGACCTTCTGCCTTGGGAGTCCTTAGCTGGATTTTTACACAGGCATAAATCAGCATAAACTCTAGGTGAATGTGGCTAAATAGCATAGCTGATGTTCTCAGCGTTTAAAATCATATCGTTTTAAATGGCTAAATTAATAGAAACTAGCAATGACAAAAACATATTATGTCATCTAGTTAGTCTCCCTGACCATGTGGAATTGCCTTGTACAGTGCTCTCATTGTCTTAGTTGGTACAAAATCTGTGGTGAGGGACAGGGAGACTTATTTTGGGGTGGGGCAAGAGGGAAAAGAGGACACTGCTTCAGAGGGTAAATCTGCTAAATCATGGACAGTTGGCAAGTGAGAGTAGATTAAATGGCAGGGAGAAATGGGGAACTAGCAATCTCTGGATGGAGGGGTAACTGGTGAAAATTCATAACTATAGAATATGGAAAAAAAGTCCTGGATCAAACAAGACATGAGTCAATCATCATGTGGACCATTTTGCTTGTATATCATATCCCTTTTCCCCAGGATTCATGTGCTTTTTATCTTTTTCCTATATGTCTGTGTGGCATATTTTGAGTGATGTTGTAACATTCATAAAAAAAATAATAATACAGTAAGTTTTCTGGTGCTTCAGTCCATTCTAGCTTTTAAATGATAAAAGTTGTGTTCAGTTTTCTAGAATTCTAAGAAGAAAACAGAATTCATATAGCTTGCTGTCTAACTATTTCTTTGAATGATAGAAATTCAGATCTGATAACAAAGTGCATCCCAGACTGGCACAAAAAGGACTCATCCAGATTAGTGTCTATTAATCCTGTGGTGGGCTGCTCAGTACTGCAGAAGTGACAACACACATGGGTTTTGTTTAAGCCTAATTTTATAGAGTTAATCAACTATCTTGATTATGGCAAAGAACCATATCTTGACTATGTTAAAAACTTTTCTCCAAAATATAAATCAGATGTTTTCTGAGAGGAAAATTTTAGGAAGAAAAATCAAAGCCAGAAATATAATATGGATAGAGAACAAATGTGTTCAGGGGAGAGAAATCTACAACATGACTTGTAGATTTAAGTCAAATACAATTTTCTTCAAATATTTGAATTTGTGGCAGAATTGATACTTTCTGTATTCCCTATACATTTCCAGTTACATATTGAAGAAGGCAGTACCTTTTTCACTTGTGTTAAATAACATCAACTGCAAACATCGAACAGCTCTAGTGTGTGTGTGTGTGTGTGTGTGTGTGTGTGTGTGAGAGAGAGAGAGAGAGAGAGAGAGAGAATATAGCTATTATATAGATATGAGCCCAAACCAAAGCTCCAAGTCTGAACTCTCCTAAGCTTTGGAGAAGTTCAGATACAATGTGGATCAGATTTTATGTCTACCTTCTCTGTAATGGGCTGAAACAAAACCCAGGATCCAAACACTGCTGAATGCTGGGATATTTTTTCCTGTGTCTGAACTTTGAAACCAAGCTCATCTCTGCTGTATACAGAGCAGAGAGGACAAAGAGTAGAACATGTTAATGTGGAAACCCAGCAAAAACAAAAATGAAGGAATTAGCACTGGCTTATGTTAAATATCAAATGTCATATAATGCTAAAGAAATAATTCCATAAAAGAAATTGATCACTTGCTAAAATGCTATCTCAATGCCTTGTCATCCTTTTGCTTGATATTAGCATCATTTTTTAAAAAATGCTCCAAATTAATATATTTCAGTTGAACAAATAATATTACTCAATTAATAATCCTTTTAAAATTGTTTGCTTTATCAAAACATGGTGCACAATCAATCGATCACAAAATCTATTAGGTACCTCGCCTTCAATTTGCTGCACATTAACATTAAGCACTCAAAATAAGAGGTTATTTTGGAGTGATTATCATGATTGTAATAAGGCCTGACACTTGTGACGCTTCAAACATGCAACCACCAACAGTTCCATTACAACAAAAGAGCTCCCAGCGCAACACATTTTAATAGTCAGAAGAGTTGTGAATTCACAGCTTTGCACAGCAGGTGTGGCAGCACATCTTTGCACCCCTAAATACACATGCTCATCTAATCTGACAGATTAGACAATGGCACAAAAACCCCATCACTGATGTTTAAACAAAGACTTCATCTCTGAAGAGACAAAGCTCTGAATGTGTTGCCACTAATAATTTTTCCAAGTTGAAAACAATGTATATATTATTAATGAAAAACAAATTGAGGCAGGAACGACAAATGTACATTGGCTCTTCTGACATTTTAAAAATTTGCTTTTTCTTTCCCCTTTAATATTTACCTTCATATCATCCTGTAAAGGATCTTGTTATTTAGTTGCATCTTGTGTATGCTGCACACAACAAAGGCAAGGAAGCTAGGAGACCACACTAGGGGAGATTAAAAATCCATCAACCCAGACAAATATAATTTTCCTATTTTTAGTGCTTGAATCTCCCCCCACCCCCCAAAAAATGCTGCATATTAGACAGAAGCATTAATGTTCATAGTCACCCTCACCTTGGTACTTTAGATGTGTATTTTAGGGGGCGGGTAGAAAACCTAATTTTCTTTTTAACTTAACAGCAACTGAGCATCAAAAAGTGAGGCTAGAGATGTGCATATTTACTATGAGGGAATGAACTGGGCATTAATGGGCTCTGGAGGCTTATTTGGAGACAGCTGCACTTATCATGAATCAGGAAAGGGAAATAGCAGCCCTGGTGCGCTGTAGGTCAGTCACAAATGTCGACTTCAGAGAGCTATAAATCTCCAGCATTACTTCAGCAGCCGACTCTCAGAACACCCTTCTAGCAGTTTCCTATAATTTAAAGATTATGTAAGGTGTATAGTGAGTGTGTTCGATGAAAATATTAATTTAGAGATAAATCCTATAAATGCTCTAAAGCAGAAGCTTCTGCCGAGTGGGATCGTCTTCTGCTACACTTCAAATAGGAATTGCTGCTAGTTTTGTCAACAGTAGGAGGTCATGGAAGGCTGCCAAATACAACAAGGCCATTTTCAATAAAATGCTTTCAGTTCTAAGTAGTCACCAAATATCTTCCTGTACTGTTTTATTACTGATATTTAAACTTTGATATATTGTCTTAGACTGACAATTCCTTGAGTCAGAAATCTTAATCATGAAATGAATTAAAGTAAAAAAGCAATTAATCTCAGTTAACTCCTTCTGGCAGGTCCAAAAACATATTTTGGTTGTTGATTCTGAGTGTTTTAAAGGCATTATCCAGTCTTGCAGATTTTTTCTCCTACTGTGAGACCGCTGGCTTTCAAAATCCAATGTTTACATGTTGAAATGTTAAGCTTTTAAGAAAAGTGACAAAACTTCTCTGGCTAATTAACATTTTAATTACTATGAAATATGAGGGGATACCGTTGTTTTCATTTCAAGCAACAGAAATTGAACTTTTATGTCTTGAAAACTGAGCCTTGTTTTGAATATATGTGAGAATACTTAATCTCTGACTAGTTGGTATGAAGAACTTTTTAAAATATTGAAACAGAAAAAAAATTTCAATAGAAGTTTTATTTTTTTTACAAGATAACATGAAAACTATGCTTTTGCTAACTTGGATCTCATTTGTGCCACCTATTTTCTATGTGCATTGATTTCAGTAGGACTTTTTTTTTGTAAAGTACTGCTCATTTTGAGTAAAGGTGGCACAATGGACCCTCAGTGAGGTAATTGGAAACTTCTTGGATTTGACTCTAATCCCAAAGGAAGAGTCCATTTTCAGAAAAAGACAATGTTAAAACCATCATTTCTGCAATTCCACAATCGTCAGTAAAAGAGTATACTGATGCTCACATGGAATATTTGACCTGTAATTTTCCTAGAAGTCCTGATTTGGGTGGACCTACTGTACTACTTTAACAAAGCTGGGCAAATGTGTTCCCCTTCAGTAGTTTTGGGGAAGACTAATAGGTTGCCACTGTGATGATTGCTAGAAGTGCCACCTGCTAGAGGCAGTGGTTCATAAATTGACCTTTTAACACTAAAGCTCCTTCAAGTTCAATATAAACAATTGTGTCAACCAGCTCTCGAGTGAGAATGCATGGAACTCTGGGCAGGTTGAGTATTGTATTTCCTGGCCATGTTGGGTTACTATATTTTAATTAGATTATCCTTTTTGTTTCTGAGAGAGTACAACCTGTAGTGCTTCTAATCAAGCATCAGTAGAGGGAAATGTATTTTGAATACAGCTATCTGTCTGATCTCAAAATTTCAAGGATGGTAAGTCATTTTAAAAAGTAACTTTGAGTTGTATGGTTTTAAAAAGCAGATTAAAAATAGACATGTCATATTTCTGACTAGAATGTCTCTTTGGAACAAAACAGAACACCTAAGTATTGCTAGAGCGGGAAGAGATTTGAGAGAAAATATTTTTCTCTATGTTATCAGTGTCTTTGACTGCATTTTACACAAAATCAGGGTGACAGGCTGGATTACAGAAACCCCCTGGGAGCTGCCACCTGATGTGCCAAGACTACTTTTACCCCTGCTTTCCCTGCCAGCTCGGGACTCCAGCACCCTATCTTGCTGAGCCGGACACACCCATCTGCTCCAACAAAGACCCAGGGTCTGAATTACTTGCCCCAAAGCTGCAGCTTTACCTGAAAACAGCTAACAGAAGTGTTCTTGTCTTTAACACTCGGATGCCCAACTCCCAATGGGATCTAAACCCAAATAAATCCGTTTTACCCCGTATAAAGCTTATACAGGGTAAACTCATAAATTGTTCGCCCTCTATAACACTGATAGAGAGATATGCACAGTTGTTGCTCCCCCAGGTAATAATACATACTTTGAGTTAATAAGTAAAAAGTGATTTTATTAAATACAGAAAATAGGATTTAAGTGGTTTCAAGTAGTAACAGACAGAACAAAGTAAGTCACCAAGCAAAATAAAATAAAATGCACAAATCTATGTCTAATCAAACTGAATACAGATAAGATCCTCACCAGTTCCAGAATGCTCCCTTTTACAGACTAATTTCCTTTTAGCCTGGGTCAAGCAATCACTCACACCCCTTGCAGTTACTGCCCTTTGTTCCAGTTTCTTCCAAGTATCCTGGGGGGTGCAGATGCTCTCTCTTTAGCCAGCTGAAGACCAAAGGGGGGAGGGTTTCCCAGGGGTTTAAATAGACTTTCTCTTGTGGGTGGAGACCCCCTCCTCACTCCTATGCAGAGTCCAGCTCCAAGATGGAGTTTAGGAGTCACTTGGGCAAGTCACATGTCCATGCATGACTCACAGTTTTTACAGGTAGCAGCCATTGTTTACATCAGGGGTCTCAAACTCAAATGACCATTAGGGCCACATGAGGACTAGTACATTGGCCTGAGGGCCGCATTACTGACACCTCCCCCCCCCGGCCCTCGGCCCCACACCCACTCCACCCTTCCATGAGTCCCCGCCCCGCCTCTTCCCACCCCTTCCCTTCCCCCATTCCAACCCCTTCCCTGAAATCTCCACCCCAACTCCACCCCCTACCGGCCCCTAGGGGCTGCAGTGTGGGGTGTGGCAGGGGCTCAGGGCAGGGAGTTGGGGTGTGGGGTGCAGGAGGGATGAGGGGTGTAGCAGGGGGTCAGGGCAGGGGGTCGGGGTGCAGGAGGGATGCGGCAGGGGCTCAGGCAGGGAGTTGGGGTGTGGGGTGCAGGAGGGTTGAGGGGTGTGGCAGGGTGTCAGGGCAGGGAATCGTGGTGCAGGAGGGGTGCGGCAGGGGGCTCAGGGCAGTGGGTTGGGGTGTGGGGTGCAAGAGGGGTGAGGGGTGTGACAGGGGGTAAGGGCAGGGGGTCAGGTGCAGGGTACAGCAGGTGGCTCAGGGAAGGGGGTCAGGGTGTGGCAGGGGGCTCAGGGCAGTGGGTTGGGGTGCAGGAGGGGTGTGGCAGGGGGTCGGGGTGCTGGGTGCGGCAAGGGGCTCAGGGCAGGGGGTTTGACTGCAGCAGGGGTTCGGGGGCCGGGCTCTGGCTCTGGGAAGCGGCTGGAACGTGGGGGAGGAGAGGTGCAGGGATGTGTGTGTTGCTGTTGCTTCAGGCACCGCCTCCCAGCATCTCCCCCCAGCATCTCCCATTGGCCGGGAACAGGGAAACACGGCCAATGGGAGCTGCTGGGGGTGGTGCCTGGAGCAACATCAACACATACCCTGCGCTTCTCCTCCCCCAGGTTCTTTCCATTTCCCTTCCCCCGGTGCGCGCTGGGCCAGAGCTGCTCTAGGTAAACGCTGGGGGCGTGAGGAGCTCGCGGGCTGCAGAAAATAACCTTGCGGGCCGCATGCAGGCCGCGTGTTTGAGACCCTGGTTTACATGCTACCTTGAACATCCTCAAGTAGACTTCTTATGTGGATTGGAGCATTCCCAAGATCCATTGTCCTTTAAGTGTTTCTTGATTAGGTACTTAATTTCAACATTCCTTTCCCAGGAACTGACCAAATGCTCTACTAAGGTTATTTAGAAATCAAGCCAGTACACAGCCAACATTCATAACTTTGAATACAAAAATGATACGTGCATAAAAATAGGATTAATACATTCAGTAGATCATAACCTTTGAGATATGTTACATGGCATGTGTAGCATAAAACATATTCTAAGCATATTTCCATAAAGCCTTATGGGAGGTACTGTCACAATCAGTTGCACTGTTTTCCCTGTACATCATGAGTCAGACCCCTAACCCACAAAGTCAGCTCCTCCGTGGAGTCAATGGGGCCATATACTTGTAAACCTAAACAGTTGTAGGGAGTGTTGGGACAATAGTTTTGTGTCTTCAGCTACTTTTAATTTAAAAAAAAACAAAACAAAAAAAAACTGGCTGGATACCATGTTAGCAATGTACCTATAAGCAATTAAATTTGATCAACCAAAATTCTTTGTTCCATACAAAGTTATTTTAAATAAAATCATTTTATTTATTGCTTATTCACTAGTATTTTAGTTTGCTTTGTTTTTAAGCCATTTTATATGAATATCTCATAGGGTTTAAGTCCCTGTAGACCCCTAAGGGCCATTGCAGACTGTAGCACAGCAGCTTAGTTTCAGTATGGTTATTGCCAACATGTCAGCAGAATATTTGAAGCTGATACAGCTTGGGGAGAAGCTGATCTTCTCAGAGAAGTCTGATTTTTGGAAAGGAGGCCATTTGTGCTCCTTGCAGCCAACTACTAAAGACATGAAAATGTTGCTGTGTTAAGGGGAAAAGAATCCAGCATTTTTTTTTTAAATTATTTTCTGGTAAGATCCGTTACTGGGGCAGTCTGCACAGTTCATGTAGAAGTTACTTTAGTATTCTACAGGTTCCTCCAAGGCTGTACTGTTTAGCAGTTTAAAATTAAGGAAACCGTTTGCCTATTTTTCTTAGACATAAGAAAACCTAGCATGTTTTGAATCAATCCACAGCTACTCCAGTAGCTTCCATTATTTATTCTTCTTTAAAGTTTTGTGTGTGCATGTTTATAATATATTAACACTCATGCACATACTTAATACTTTTTATTATCCCCACCTCATTCAATGTACATCTTCCAACTTCTGCAACAAATAAGGTGGGGATCTATGTTGTTATATAACCCTGATTCATCCCAAAAGCAAGTATATCTTGTGCACTGGAAGAGACAGGAGACCCGTGGAAAAAATTCTATGTGATCATGAAATTAAAGGCTGTATCATAATGCATATGCACAAGTGAGCCAAATTAAGTTCATTAGCAGAGTTGGAGCCTTTATATCTACTGCACAGACCTCTTCCACTTGAGCCAATGGGGAGTAACTGATAGCAGTAATAGTTTGTCTTTCTCTGTGTGGAGCAGCGCTAGGAGGGGGCTGAGATACTTGGCCAGTGGGTTTCACAGATATTTACTGACAGCAGAGGAATGCTGAGACTCTGGAATTCCTCTGAACAGGCATGTTCACGAGTGGTCATAAATCCTTCTGCTTGTTTCCTCCCAAGCTTACTCCTTTCTGCCCCATCCTTTCCAGTCTGACCCAGTCCTGTCTCTTCCCCACTTCTGGCTCCTTGTCCTAGTCCCATTCTACCTGCTAACCCAGTCCCAGTCTCCAGTTTTCAGGTTTCTTTTCCCTGTCCCAGACTCCTTGCCAGCCCTAGAATTCCCCTCCAGGCTTTCCATCCAACTCTCTCCTTGCCAGCCACTCTCAGTTCTCTCCACAATGACTTCTTGTCCCCAGTCTCCTTGCCTAACTTTCCCAATTTTCCCATCTTCTGGCTCTTCCTCCACCCGCCCCCCCCCCCGTCCTTTTGCTCAGCCAGTCCCAGTTCTCCCCACACACACACGATTGGCTCCTTGTCACATCTGCCTTCCCTCCTTCTCCACCATCTTTCTTCCTGTTCTCCTCCCACTGGTTTCCAGTCCCAATCTCTTTGCCTAGCCACTTCCAGTCTCCCTCTCACCACCTCTCCCCAATTCTTCATCTAATCTCAGTGTCCCCTCTGCCTCACCAACTGGTTCCCACTCCTACCAGTTCCTTGTCTCCTTGCCCAATCACTACCAGGTCTCTCATCCCCTGGTGCCCAGTCTCAATCTCCTTACCCTACTTTACAGCCTCCCATCCTCTGACTCCAAGGCTCCTTGTCCAGTCAGTCCCAGTATCTGCCCTCTCTAGCTTCCAGCCTCTGCTTCCCCAATTTCTAGTAATAGTTTCTCTCTTTTTACGCCCCAGGCCCAGTCTTGGCAAAGTCCGTGTCCTAATCTACTACCCCTCTCTACACACACACACACACACACACACACACACACACACACACACACACACACACACACACACACACACACCACCAGTCTGGTTCTTGTTCCCTCTGCGTGTGAGTCAGGTGGCTTCATCTTCCATGCTGCACTGGAGGCCATTGCGAGTACAGGTGAGACAGGCTCCCTGCTTTCATTTCTGGTGCCTGACGCTATGTTGGCTTGGAGGAGCTGAGGGCTGCAATTACAGGGGAAGTCTGGCTTTGCTTAGGTTACTCTGGGCTCAAGCATGTTCAGTCACTCTGTGGGGATGGCACATGGGCAGTCTGCTCAGCACTAAGAGCTGTGAAGGGATGGAGTATGGTCAGCGTGCATGAAATCATCAGAGATTTTAATTGCTAAACTCTAAGACATCTCTACTGAGCATGTGCAAACTAAAATTTTTCATGACTTATAACTTGGCTGAATTTTGGCAGATATTCACAAAAACAGCAAAAGATGCCTCTCTCCCTGACACACAGACTACCTTCCTGTCTAATTCCTAGTCCCTATCTCAAGGAGCTAGCCTTTCTCAAAAAAAAAAAGGTAGTCATAATATTTTAACATTGCAAAACAATGTAATTTTCCCTAACCTCATTATTGGAAACCTTGGAACCACGTTGGTTGAAACTTTAAAAATTCAGTCTGAGGCCAACACCTAGCAAGGAAAATTTTAGCCTCCGTTGGAAAAATGTGCAAAAAGCTCTTATAGTGGGAAGTGTTGGCCTACTTTAATAATAGGCAATGTTAGCATAATATATAATATATACATGGGTGAATACAGGTATTCAGGAATAAGATACAGGCTAGAGGTAGATATTAAGCATATTAATGTATGCCAGTGGTACCTGTAGTTCATTTCTATTATAACATTTTTTACTCTTTTCAACTCAACTGTACCATCACCACACTTTTTGCTGACTATATAAAGACTAGTGGTAAGCTTTTCTAAAGTGCCTAAGTCTCTGCAGAAGTCACTAAGACTCCTAAGTGACCTAGATTCTTTTGAGAATTTGAAAATAAGCATAAGCATTCTGACATGGATGACCAAATCCTCCTGCTCGCTATGCCCAAGTAGCGATGCTGCGGTCAAGGACATTTCTAGGGTTGGAAATACAAATCTACTCCTTCCTCCAGACTGTAAAGGCATTATAAAACCCCTCTGTAGCTACTAATGCAGCTTCCCTGCTCCAAAAAGGAGAATATCTAGTAGCTCCTCATACTGTCAGATCCACCAGCCTGTAATGTTTGTACCAGTTCCTACAGTGCAATGTATTCAAGGTGGCAGGGCCTGACAAAAGTCATCCTAGGAACCTTCTGAAGCAATCTTGGAACCATTAGCAATAATCTTCAAGAACTCATGGAAGACAAATGAGGTCCCAGAGCACTGGAAAGGGGCAAACATAGTACCTATCTTTAAAACAGGGAATAAAGAGGATGCAGGGAACTATGGACTAGTCAGCCTAACTTTGATTTCTGGAAAGATACTGGAACAAATTGTCAGATAATCAAATTGTAAGCATCTAAATGATAATAGGGTAATAAGCAATACCCAGCATGGATTTGTCAAGAACAATGAACCTAATTGGTTGGTTTGACAAACCAACTTAATTTCCTTCTTTGACAGGGTTACTGACCTAGTGGATGGGGAGAAGCAGCAGATGTAATATTTCTTGCTTTTAGTGAGGCTTTCAACACAGACACACGTGACATTCTCATAAGCAAACTAGGGAAATGTGATCTAAATGAAATTACTATAAGGTTGGGGCAAAACTGTCTGAAAGACTGTACTCAAAGAATGGTTATCAGTGGTTCACTGTCAACTCCGAGGAACGTGTCTAGTCCTGCAATGATCTGTCCTGAGTCCAATATTATACAATATTTTCATTAATGACTTGGGTAATGTATTGGAGAATATGCTTATAATATTTATGGATAACATCAAGGTGGGAGGAGTTGCAAGAAGTTTGGAGGAAGGGATTAGAATTAAAAACAACCTTGACAAATGAGAGAAATGGTCTGAAATCAATAAGATGAAATTTAGTAAAGACAAGTGCAAAGTACTACACTTAAGAAGGAAAAGTGATATGCACAAATACAAAATGGGGACTAGCCAGTAGTACTGCTGACAAAGATCTCGGAGTTATACTGGATCACAAATTGAATATGAGTCAACAATGTGATGCAGTTTGAAAAAGGATAATATCATTTTGGGATATGTGAACATCATATCATATATGTAAGATGGGGGATAATTGCCTGCTCTACTTGTCACTGGTGAGGCCTCAGCTGGAGTTCTGTGTCCAGTTTTGGGTGCAACACTTTAGGAAGGATGTGGAGAAACCGGAGAACAACAAAAATGATAAAAGGTTTAGAAAATCTGACCTATGAGTAAAGGCTGAAAAATCTGAGTATATTTAGTCCTGAGAAAAGAAGACTGAGAGCGGAGTTGATAAGTCTTCAGATATGTTAAGTAAGGGCTGTTATAAAAAGCACTGTGATCAATTGTTTTCCATGTCCTCTGAAGGTAGGACAAGAAGTAATCAGCTTAATGTGCAGCAAGGAAAATTTAGATTAGATATTAGGAAAATCTTTTTAACTATAAGGATAGTTAAGCACTAGAATAGGCTTCCAAGGTAGGTTGTAGAATCCCCAGCATTGGAGGTATTTCAGAAAAGGTTGGACAAACACCTGTCAAGGATGGTTTAGGTACATTTGGTCCTGCCTCAGCGCAGGAGGCTGGACCAAATAAACTCTTGAGGTCCTTTCCAGCCCTACATTTCTATGATTCTATGATAGTAATAACCAATGATTATTGAGGTCAGTGGAAGCTGCTAGCTGTTAAGCACTTTTGAAAATCTGTCAAGTGCCTAAATATGGATTTTGAATGGAGTTTGACTAAGATTTTCAAAGGTATATATGACAGGTAGGTGCCCAACTCCTTAGACTGCTAATGGGAGTTGGGTGCCTAACTATCTGTTGTGCCTTTGAAAACCTGCTCTTTAACTTTAGGCTTCTTTTAATCTTCATCAGTGAGTGGGAAAGGCAAATTATGTTCCTCTAAGGAAATGAAAAGGATATATTTTCCATCTGAATCAAGAAAATAGACCATAGACAATAGACCACATTTGAAGAGTGGGAAATGCTGTCCAGGCATCCCTGAATAAATGATGGATTTAGGTATGGATTTGTATATTCCCATCTGAGGCAATGAAACTTTGAATGTTTCTTTTTGAGGCCACTCCATTGATGTGATATGTGCACAGCTCTACTGAATATATATAGAAATACACTTTTATGATATATACTAGAAATGATTCACAGCTTGAACCTATGGTTGTCACCTAACTTTTACTCTTAATACAAAAATGATAGAGGGCCTTATTCTTCGTTTGCTGGGATAACTGTAGAATTTTCAGCATATGTTGACACCAGGTACTCATGGTCATAGATCTTGTAGTGGCTATAAGTATTTTAAATGAACCTATCATCATGATAAGAAAGAGGTGCAGATAACCCTCCTCTAAATTCTCCAGAGAGAAGAAGGGAGATTAGGTCCTGGGAGATAAAAACTGAGAGCAAAGGGAGCCCATGAAGTTCCTCTTGGGCCTTTTTCCACCAAGTGTGAACTTCTTTTGCATTTCCTGAATAAGAAGTCAGACCATGACTCCTAAACATGTATGTTCTTAATTTTTATTAAGTCCCTCTTTAGATTTGTAACGAAGATCTACCCATTAGCATGCACAATAACTTCAGATGGTTATATTAATGAGGTGCCTTTGCATTCCTCTTTTATTTCATGCTTCCTGTAGTGTATCATTTTTTTGTTTTTTAAATAATGGGTCTGAAGCTAGCTTTCCGAAGTTGCACCATATCTAAGGTTGTATTGTCTCAGAGCCGCTCCTGGAGGCAGACTCCCCAAAGGAAAATCAGTCCATTAAAGACTCAGCTGTTCTGACTCTACTAGCTCTGTGGACTTACATTTCTGAGCCACCAACATTACAGCATGGAGAGTCTAATGTCTCCTTCCAAGAAAAATCAGGGAGATCATACCACAGGGGTGTTCCTTAGTGCGTCCGGCTGCCTCAGTGGATGAGGGCTAAATGGGCACAGTATCAAAGCATCTGTGAGAAAAGTCTGCAACAGCTGGGCTGTGGCTATCACTTGCATTTGGATGATATTTATAAAAGCATTTCTTTGACATTTTCTGTCTGACAGAGCATGTTAGTTGTAAAAAGTCTGCCCAAATTCAGTGAGTGCCAGCAAGCCTTATAGAGAAAAGGGAAATGATTTACCACAGTGTCTATGGTCAGCAGAGACCCTGACAGAGGGCATTAGCAGCAGAAAAACTTCCAGGAGTGGAAGTTGCTCTGCACATAAAGCAACCCTTGTGGAATAGCAACCATTTGGGTCAGCAAAGCCCCAAAAGTGGGAGGCATTACCAAGAAAGGATGGTGGCAAAATATCTATTGATTCCCTCAGTGGTTCCTGGCTGTGCAGCCGCTTTGGAAATCAAATGAAAAGCTGCTCTCCGCCACCCATAAGGAACATGAAGGAAGAACAGTAATTGTAATACAGCCTTCTTTCCCTTGTGTTGAATTCCTTCTGAGGTGCAAGGGACCTTGCTGGTACAGGAAGGAGTAAATTCGCATAGTGAATCTAGCTAAAGGATTTCATGCAATAAGGAATTGCTCCCACTTCACCATCTACAATAAGAATCTCATTTGGTTCTAATTTGAAGGCAGGGCACAAAAACATATGTAATGGCTGGTTTGATGTGTTTAGTAGATTACAGTAAACATATGGGAGAGATGGCCCTGACAGATTCATTTCACCTGCAACAAGCTTCAATGTATGGAAGAAGCTTTTTAGCTTGTTTAGAGAGGGTAGCATTCTATATCAAGTTCTACACACTGTTAAAATGAAATAATAATTTGAAATATTAAACATAAAATCAGTTAATGCCATGTCCTAATAGCAATAGTTCCATATGTAATGAAAATAATTGACCTTGATGCCATAATATATCCTTGCTTTTAGACTGAGATGCAAAACCCATGTCATAATTAATCCTCTCTTCACAGAACCACAATAGTGAGGACAATTGCTCACATTCATTCTAACTAGAAGGCTGCTGTTGGTGGGATTTATTTTTGGGGGTTGGGGAGTTGAGGGAGGTTAGTTCCCCCCACCCCTATGCACCTGTGGTATTTTTAAGCCTCATATTTGATCTTGTGGATAAAAAAAAAAAAAGGGTAATAATTGGAGATATACCAATCTCCTAGAACTGGAAGGGACCTCGAAAGGTCATCGAGTCCAGCCCCCTGCCTTCACTAGCAGGACCAATTTTTGCCCCAGATCCCTAAGTGGCCTCCTCAAGGATTGAACTCACAACCCTGGGTTTAGCAGGCCAATGCTCAAACCACTGAGCTATCCCTCCCCCTCATGTCTTAAGCAATGAGCAAAAAAGAAAAAAAAATGTGACTTAGTGAGCAGAATAGCATATAAATCCCTTAGCTCCTATCCCTATTAAAGAGTAGTTTAAGTCTTCCCATATTATATAGCTGCTGGGGGCTCCAGTAATTCTAGGTATACCTAAGCGATGTGTATTTTCCACAGCGACTCTGAATTTTTGGACACTCAACTTGAGACATTTTAAAGTAGTCTGATTTTTAAAAGATGGTTGCTTAGCACTTAAATCAGGCCTCTTTAAGGTGTCTCAGATAGGGCATGTTACAATTGAGGTATCAGAAATCAGTATTCACTTTTGAAATCTAGGCCTTGCTCTTGTAAATAATGCTGGACAGAACACTAAGAAATATCTGAGCAAAACTACTGAGGGAAGGAAACACTATGCATGCAAGTGCATGGGTAGAAAACGTTTGAAGGGGCAACTGTATTGCTTATGTCTGAAGTGGTATTGGACATGGGGACAAAAAACTAGACCATGTAAGACATAATCAGTTCCTTTCTTGTGGCAAGGCTGCTGGCCCTTGAAAAAAAGATGTTTTTATTTGTAGTCTGGACCATTACTATAGAAAAAATGACCACTTTATACTTTAGATTTTTTTCAGGCTTAGAGTCATCAAGACTCTAGCTACAATACCAAATTCTTGAATAAAGTTACATGTGTTTGAAGCCTCTTCAGTGCAAATCATCCCCAAAAGTGCATAGATATGTTAATTTGTGCCCAGTCATGAGCCTTTTAAAAGTTAAACAGGAAAATATTTTTTATAAGCATGTTACTGCATTCAGAGAAAGTGCTTCCATGCATACACTGCATTTTGCTTGGATCCTCATATGTGCTTCCTTCAAATCTTAAAGTCCTCATCACTGCACTGATGCAGAGGAAAGGGGAGCCAAGGCAGAAGTAGCCAAAGGCTGCCAGCAGAAGATAGGAAGAGTCATCTGACCATCATTAGAAATAAGAATCTACATGGAGAGTAGCAGCTTGGAAGGGAGAGAACCTCAGAAAAAGAAGGTCACTGGAGGCAGAAGACACAAAATGAGATCTTAGGGAAGAAATCAAAATGGGGAAGAGCATCTCAGAAGAAGGGATTCTAGATGCAGGAGTGAAACAGTGGAGATCATATAGTGGTAAAGGAACAATGTTCTCAGAAGGTAGGAGGAGACCCCAAAGGAAAGCCTACAAAAGGAGGCAAAAATGGGAGAGAACCCAGATGAAAGTAGGGGAAATGGGGAGACTTTGGAAGGCAGAGGAAGATTATGGACCTTGAGCACAGGAAAGAGAGTGAAAAAGAGAGGGGTAAATTTTAGGAGGGTGCAGCAAGAGGACAGAAGTGCCAGAAGCTGGCAAACAGGAGAACAGGCTTGACATCTCCTCAATACCAAAGACATCAGGAGTGATTACATCAACCAGCTCCTTCCTAAAGACACTGGAGGGGTAGCAGGCTATCAGCCCCCACTTAAGATGGCAACAAGTGGTAAGAGACAGAGGGAAGAAGTGGTTGTGGTGTGAAGAGAGTTTTATAAAATCTAGACAGGTGCCTCCATAGTCTTAGGCCTGGTCTACACTAGGACTTTAATTCGAATTTAGCAGCGTTAATTCGAATTAACCGTGCACCCGTCCACACCAGGAAGCCATTTAATTCGACAAAGAGAGCTCTCCAGCAGAGGAGTTCATGTAATCTCTGAATAGAAAGAGGGACCCAGCATAGACTGACCGGGAACTCTTGGATCTGATCGGTGTGTGGGGCGAGGAGTCTGTGCTTTAGGAGCTGTGCTCCAAAAAATGGAATGCAAAGACCTACGAGAAGGTCTCCAAAGCCATGAGAGACAGAGGATGCAGGCGGGATGCAACGCAGCCCCACGTGAAAATCAAGGACCCCAGACAAGGCTACCAAAAATCAAAGCGGCAAACGGACGCTACGGAGCCTGCCACCACTGCCCCACCAGTGACCATGGACTCTGACCATGGGACAGTGTCGACGGCCAGTTCCTCGGCGATATTCACGGACGGGGAAGATGAGGAAGGGTTTGTGGAGGACGAGGCAGGCGACAGCGCTTACAATGCTGGTTTCCCCGACAGCCAGGATCTCTTCATCACCCTCACGGAGATCCCCTACCAACCCTCCCCGGCCGTTAACCCGGACCCTGAATCAGGGGAAGGAGCAGTCGGTAAGTGCTTTAAACATGTAAACTTTTATTCTTAATATAATAGGAATCTGAAGTATGTGAAAAGGAGGTCTCTATATATATGGGGATAGAACAGAAATCCTCCTGGGAGATCTCCACGAAGCTCTCCTGGAGGTAATCGAAAAGCCTCCGCAGGAGGTTCCTGGGGAGAGCTGCCTTATTGGGTGCTCCGTGGTAGTGCACTTTTCCGCGCCAGGCTTTCATGAGGTACTCAGGGAGCATTGCCTCCCCGAGCACGGCTGCATAGGGCCCTGGTTTGTGCTGGCTTTCACGCAGCATGCGCTCTCTATCTCCTTCAGTGACCGTCCTCAGGGTGATCTCGCTCGGAGACTCCTGCATCTAATTAGGGGAATTACTGTAATGTTACGCCTGGTCCAAAGTATTTTTAAAAAATCTCCGGACAGACGCCATAGCAGAGACTCAGCACGCTGCTGCGTGACAAGCGTAACGGAAAGCCAAAGAATCAAATGGACGCTCATGGAGGGAGGGGGGACTGAGGACGCAAGCTATCCCACAGTTCCTGCTGTCTCCGAAAAGCATTTACATTCTTGGCTGAGCTCCAAATGCTTCTAGGGTCAGAAACAGTGTCCGTGGTGGGTCAGGGCATAGCTCGGCAATTTACGCACCACCCCCACCCACCCCCAGAAGTGAAAGGGAAAACAATCCTCTGTTGACTCTTTTACATGTCACCCTATCTTTATTTAATGCTGCAGATAGATGCAATGCTGCATCACTCAACACCAATATCCTTGCTCCCCCCCCCCGCCATGGGTGGCCAACGGTACAATATGACTGATATCCGTCGTCATCATCAGCCTATTGGCACATGGGGCAGTGCAAAAGGACTGGTAACCATGCCGACTAGCATCAGTAAGGTCGATCAAGGGTGCCTGGTCCTAATTTTTCCTGGTAGATGGTGCAGTATGGCTGGTAACCATCCTCATCATAACAACAGGGGGCTGAGCTCCATCAGCCCCCACCCTTCATGTGTAAAGAAAAGATTCAATTGCCCCTGGACTAGCAGAGGGATGCTGGGCTCCTCTCCTCCACACACCTCAATGTCCTGTCTGGACTATCATAGCAGCTGGAGGCTGCCTTCCACTTATTTCTCACTAACAAGTCACTGTGTCTTATTCCTGCATTCTTTATTACTTCATCACACAAGTGGGGAGACAATGCTATGGTAGCCCAGGAAGGCTGGGGGAAGAACGGAATGAACAGGTGGGGTTGTTGCAGGAGCACCCCCTGTGACTAGCATACAGCTCATAATTTCTGCAGGATCTGACACAGAGCAGCTGTGCTCTCTGGTAATATGATACAATGGTTCTCTAGTACACTTGCCCATATTCTAGGCAGGACTGATTCTATTTTTAGATACCAAAAAGGAGGGATTGACTCAGGGAGTCATTCCCAATTTTGGCTTTTGCGCCCCTGGCTGATCTCAGCCAGGGGCACTTATGACAGCAGCAAATGGTGCAGTGCAAAAGGACTGGTAACCATGATCATCTTTTTACCAATTAATGGTATGGTAGATGGTACAGTATGCCTGGTAACCATCTCTGCTGTCATGCAAAAGCAAAAGCATGCTGCTCTGTAGCGCTGCTGAACCGCCTCTGTCAGCGGCATCTAGTACACATACGGTGACAGGCACAGAAGGCAAAACAGGCTCCATGGTTGCCACGCTGTGGCGTCTGCCAGGGCAATCCAGGGAAAACGGGCTGGAAATGCTTGTCTGCCGTTGCTTTCCCGGAGGAAGGGATGACTGACGACATTTACCCAGAACCACCCGCGAAAATCGTTTTTGCCCCATCAGGCACTGGGATCTCAACCCAGAATTCACAGAGACAGACTAGGCTGTGTTCATTGTTCACAAAAATGTATCTTTGCAAGGAATTCACTCCCTTTTTCCCATCACACAGCTTCGACTGTCTCCAGACCTGCCACAGCATCCCCCTCACAGAGGCTGGCAAAGATTTGGTGGCGAAAGAAAAAGACACGGGACGAGATGATCGCTGAAGTTATGGGGTGCTCCCGAGATGAGGTGGACCAGCAGAGCCAGTGGAGGGAGACCCTCTCTCTGTACCACCGCTCACACAGCGAACGGGAGGAGAGGTGGCGTGAGGAAGACAAGCAGGCGACTCAAACGCTGCTTGGACTAATGAGGGAGCAAACGGACACGCTCCGGCGCCTTGTGGATGTTCTGCAGGACCGCAGCCAGGAGGACAGAGCCCCCCCGCAGTGTATCTGCAACCGCCCTCCCCCGCCACAAAGTCCCATACCTCCCGTCACCCAAAGTAACCAGAAGGAGTGGCGCCAGGGGCCGTGAAAACTGTCACTGCACCCCAGCAGAGTGCTCAGGTACCCAAAAGCTCTCATACCCTAATTTTTGAGAATTCCTTCCCTTACTGACTCACCCTAGCCCCAATCCCAGTTTCATCCCCTGACTGTCTGGTTAATTATTAAAAATACTTTGCTGTTAATTACTGTTTCCGTCATGCTTTTTTACACAACACTGTGTTTGAAGGGGTGGGTGGGTGGGTGGGGAAGGGGGTAGGGTATTGCATAGGACAGTCACCTTTAGCGGGGTACAGAGACGGGGGCAGGATCAGCAGCAGGTCACACACACAGAGCAGTCAGTAGGCTCCCTGGTCGGTATGGGAGGTGGTTTGCAGGTTCTGTGTGGGTGGGGGGGTACGTCACTTTGTAGCGGGGGAGGGGGTTACAGATCTCATGCAACGGTCCCTGTCCTGGACCACAGAGCCACGCAGCAGAGGAATCTGTATCCGTCCTCCCCCGCCACAAGGCCACATAGCCCCCGTACACAGAGTCCCAAAAAGGAGGGATGGCAGGCTCCGTTGAAACAACCAGTCTGGCACTACAGACCGCTCTGGGAGCAGGAGCCTGTCATTCCTCGAGTTTAGAGGCGGTCTTTACATCACCGCACACCCTACCCAGCACAGTCTGCGTCCCAGTTTCAACCCTTTAATGCAAAGTCATCAATAAAGAAACCTTTGTAAAATTACAGTGGAACATGTATTTTATTTTTAAACGTGTGTTGGAAGTGGGGGAAGCAGGGTGGACGGGGTATGTAACTGCAGATGCTAGTCAACAGTAAGTTGGTAAAGAAACAGGGGCAGGTTCAGCTTCTCTGTAAAGAAACTGAACAGTCACAGGTCACGCTGCTCGCTGCTCGCTGGTACTTGAAGAGTTCCTTGTCGCTGTGCAAGGCGCCTGCATAGGGCTTCACGAGCCAGGGCATTAGCGGGTAGGCTGGGTCCCCGAGGATCACTATAGGCATCTCCACATCCCCAACAGTTATTTTGTGGTCCGGGAAGAAACTACCTTCCTGCAGGCATCTAAACAGACCAGAGTTCCTGAAAACAGGCGCGTCATGAACTTTGCCTGGCCACCCGACGTTGATGTTGGTAAAACGTCCCCCATGGTCCATCAGTGCTCGCAGCACCATTGAAAAGTAGCCCTATTTCTCAGCAGCTGACTGTGGAAGAGGTGGACGATAAGGTGCGAGGAGTTGACAACGGCCATAACTGCAGCGGGCTCCGTGCTCACAGTGCTGTGGCGCCCGTGCTGTCACTGAGCAGAAAAGTGCACGAACAGATTGCCCGCAGGCGCTTTTGGGGAGGGAGGGAGGGTGTGATTGACGGTTCAATGATGACAGTTACCCAAAACCACCCTCGACACATTTTTCCCCCAGCATGCATTGGGGGGAAATCCCAGAATTCCAATGGGCAGCGGGGACTGCGGGAACTGTGGGATAGCTTCCCACAGTGCACCGCTTCCAAAGTCGACGCTTGCCCCGTTACGGTGGACTCACACAGTCGAATTAGTGTATTTAGTGTGGATACACAAATTCGACTTCATAAGGTCGATTCCACAAATTCGACTTAAGTTGATTCGAAATAGTCTTGTAGTGTAGACATACCCTTAAAAAATATCTTACATTTAGGATATTTGTCTAAACTTTATGCAGCTCTTTCTCGTTGTTTTACATGTTTGTTTGTTGCAATGTTGATCCTGGGTTTATGTGCATTATTTAGGTGACATTGCAATGTTGCATTGGTATATCCCAGTATCAACATGTTCTGATGCAACATCACAATAAAATATGTGGGGTTCAGTTTTGTTTGTTTTCAGTATTAGCCACTCAGTATTGGGGATGTGGAATGACATACAACAAGGACCTTCTACAAAGGATTAGGGCATGGATAGAGAAGGAGGAAGGTTTAAAATTCTCTATGGAAACTCCCCTTAGCACCATACAAATATTCCTCCAGCCCTTTTCTGAAAGTTGGCACTGCTGATTTTTTTTTTACTGTATTTGGTTATGGCTTTTGATTCAAGTAGGATTCTGGGTAAGAAGTGTGAAATTCATTACACATCTTAATATGTGCTTGTTTAAGAAATAGTATATGTATCATGTTCTGCATTATGGTGTTACATTGCATGGGTTCATGTACTTTAAAGTTATAATATGCATGTTGAGCTTGTATTGTTTTTGATGTTTGTATCTAGGCTAAAATATATAAAATATTTTGTGACACTTCTTAAAGCTTATGAGATTTAATGCTGACTAGAAAAAATAGTACCGTTTTCACCAGGATTCAATTACCGCCATTGTGTGAGCAAATTGGGTAAATCAATGCAAATATGCTCAGTTGATCAGCATGTGCAGTTAAGTGCTTTGTGTGCACAGTCATAGTAATACGGCACATAAAATAGGCACATTTGTCCATATATTTTGTACGTAGTTACATGGCTAAAGTTTTTGAAAATCTGGGTTTTCTATGTGGAATTCGTTGATGACATCAGGTGACCAAGTACCCACGAAATCTGGCACCCTTGAAAAATACAGGGCATGTTGTTTTGAAAAAAAATCAATAGTTAGTTTGCTAATTTTTTGTAAAAAAGGAAATGTAGCACTTTCAAGCTCAGGTTCAGGCCCTAACCTTAGCACTAAAAACACAGAACTAATGCAGTAGAAAGAGCTGCAGCCTGTAACAATGAGCATTATCATTTTTAAGGAAATATTTTTTTAAATGTCTTTCCACATTAGCTGTCTCTGAAGAAATTCTCAAGATCTATCTAAATCCAGCTGACACTACTATGTTTTATGGCTAGACTAACTTTGTGACTTTGAAAGTGTTTCTTCACATTGCTTTTATATGACACCATTTCACTGTGCACCAGAGGTGACTGTGAGACATATTTTGTTGGTTAAAAATATTATATTAATGGTTGTCTTCCATACAATTTTCAAATAGGAATCAATCAAGTCTTGTGTGGTGATGTGCAAATTTTCAGTCAATTTGAACTGATTTGGCTCTTCAGAAGGTTAAGGTAGTTTAATGGTTGAAAGCACATTGCTGTGCAGCAAGCTGCAAAAGTCAAAGGGTTAGAGGATTAGGATTTCATTTCCTGTTAGCCGTTGCCATGTCTGTTTTCTGTCCAAACTGCTTCTTGTTCCCGTTTAACCCATGCTTTTAAAGACAAGAGGGGTTGAGAACTTGTGGGCCTCAGGCTTCATTTTAACAAGCCGTCTCTAGCACTTTGGTGCGTAATTTGTCATAAATGTCATAGGTCAGGGAATGTTAGAAACCTACAGCCAGCAGATGGTCATTATGACAGCAGTTATGCTTCAAAAGCAAAAGACGCTTTGTGATATTTACTTTAGTGTGTGAATGTTACACCTCTGTAGAATATTTTCAAGTTCTCTTTTAAAATAAACCTGTACTTTTTAAATGGATTTAATAACAGCCCAAGAGCCAAATCCTGTTCTCTTTATTCATGAGAATAGTCCTGTAGGATTTTGTAAAGTGAGTGGGATTTGCCATGTATATTTATCTGGGGCAAAATGTATTTAGTTTACAAACAACAACAATAATAATCCTGAACCTGTATGCCAAATAACAGCCAAACTTTTCAGTACTCAAAGTTTAGTTAACTTCAGGGTGTTTTCTTGTTTGCTTTTCTGCACCTGTCTACTTACTTTTTTCAAGTGAGACCTGAGGTAGAAGTTCCAAAATACCATTAGATTAATTTGTTCTTGCAGCACAGAAATTTCAACCCAGCTGGAATCAGGATATATTGAAAATCTATATTATTTAATTTCATCTGGTACAGTAGAATCCAAATACCTTAACTAGAATTGAGGCTCCAATACAAGGGGTGATATGTGAACCTTAGCGGTTTTTAAGGTCAGGCTTGACAAAGCCCTGTCTGGGATGATTTAGTTGGATTTGGTCCTGCTTTGAGCAGGGGATTGGCCTAGATGACCTCCTGAGGTCCCTTCCAACCCTGAGATTCTATGATTCTATGATTCTATGAACACTTTAGGTGTCAAGAGAAGTACAAATATAAATTTCTAAGGCTCATCTACAGCCCCAACAAGCTTAAAACCTACAAAGATAAATGACATGTGAAGGGTAGGAAGAAAGGATACAATCAAATACTAACATTTTTTTACATACATACCTACACTTGGAATTGCACCTTTATTATAAATAGGTAAAGGAAGCCATCTGATATTATTGTGGGTCTTGAAGTAAGGATAGTAGCCTTATGGATCAGTTCAGTGAGACCATTCTGTGAGTAAGGGGAAGCGTGGGAGGATGTGTGAGAACTTCTGTGTAACATGCAGACAAACAGGCGGTAGAGTCTGGCATTGCTCACAAAGTGGAGGGACTAGGTGAGCAAAACACTAAAAGACATGCCTGTTGGCACAAAATTTCCAGCCCAGTTTCTTGAACTGAATGAAGTTTGGATATGTGTAATAAACTTCAGATATGACTGAATTTTCATATGCTTATCTGAATCAAATCAAAGCATTAATTTTACCTTTGTGTTTTAACTTTTTGCCGTATAAATTTAATGGTATTCTTGAAAGCTTTAAGCTTAGCAATAATAAATTAACAAGGTGGCTCTGTAAATCAGAGAAATTATTTAGTTCTGTTAAAGTTATGCTATACTTCATAGAAAGAAACAAAGTGATTGAGCCAAGTGTTCATAATGAGCATCAGGATTCTGGAAAGGTCACCCAACATATTTACACTTTGCACAGGTTTGTCATCTGCACACCCAAGAAAGATAAGAACATAAATTAATATTATATTAAATTGTGCAGACTTTGGCCATGCTTCCATTTCCTTCCCCCCAAATTAAAAATCAAAATATTGAGGATGTTAGAATCATCCTGGGGTCCTGATAGACATCTGGAGGCCATTCTTCCTCTGTCACTCCTTTAAATGAAACACGAAATTCCTTGGGTATTAAAGTCCCCAAATTTAGGGAAGAAGGAGGAAAAACAAAAAAACAAACACAAGTGTTTTTGACCTCAAAGAAATTAATTTCACACATCTTGTGTTCTTCCGGGCTTGGGCAATCCAGGGTCTGTAGTTGTCTGTGAGTGGACTATAGTTCCTATCAGTCACTAGGATAGATTTCATCTGCAGCCAACTTTATTTAAACACTTACTTCATAACTAAAGTCTGTCCCAGTGATTGATAAGTATTAAATCCCACTTCCTCTCAAATAGTTATTGCTGGTCACTGGATTGTATGGGCTTTGATAGATGCAAGAGAGAAACTTTTGAGTGGGATGGCAGAATGATATCCTGAGTGGTGCAAATCTTGTTTTAATTTGGACCATTCATCACCAAGAAAATTCTGAAGCTCATTAGGGTTTCTAGATATCAGGTATGGCTGAAGCACTCCTCACAACATATACAGCTTACCAGACCTTCATAGATTTTGTCAGATGGAACCATTGTGAACATCTAGTCATAGAACCATAGAACCTCACTCAGTGATTTCTTCATCAAGCCCATAACTTCTCTTTGAGTTATAGCATATATTTTAGGGCTTGTCTATGTGGTGGGATAATGTGCTCTACAGGGGGTTATTTCTAAAACATGCTAACATGCTGAGCATTAGTTGGTACATGTAGTCTCTGCTGGTGTGCACTAAAGGTTCCCTCATGCACTTTAACATAGTTTGAAACAGCACTACATTAAAGCACAGCAGCAGGGTCTACATGGACCAATTAATGTGTAACACAGTGCACTTTAGAAATCACACCCCTATAAAAGTGCATTTCCCCTGTCGTATAGACAAGTTCTTAGGCCTGATCTACACTGGGGTTGGGCGGGGGGGTTGTTGATCTAAGTTATGCAACTTCAGCTACGTGAATAACATAGCTGAAGTTGATGTACTTAGATCCACGTATCGTGGTTTCTTCACCCCGTTGTCGACTGCTGCCACTCCCCATCGACTCTGCCTGTGCCTCTCACCGAGCTGGAGTATAGGAGTCGACAGGTGAGCGCTCGGGGATAAATTTATCGTGTCTAGACTAGATGCGATGGATTGATCGCTGCCTGCCGATCTGGCCAGTAGTGAAGACATAGCCTTAGAAAGATATCCCGTGTTGATGAGTGCCCCCACATAGAGTGAACATATTTTGCCAGGCAGTTCATTTTGCTACTCTATTCAGATCAGAATATGAACTTAGCTTGATATTATTTTTCCAAAGAAAAACTGATGAAATGTCATATGTTTTCACACATATATAAAGCATAGTCCTAAACAACAAATATTTCTGCAGTCTCTATGCTTTGATTGCTGTGTATTGTGTACTGCCTTTACAGTAGTTCAGTAAGACTGAGATGAGGAAAAAAATATGTTAACATAAACAAATTAAGAAATGTGCTTTGAAAATACAATATAATATGAAAATTATGGATTTCACAAAATAGTTGTCACAGACATCACAAAAAAGTCAGATGCTTAATAATCAATGTAGTTGGATTGGACACAAGGTACTATAACTGGATCAGATGCTGAAACACGACTAGTAGGCAGTGAATTATTGTGGGGAAGAGGGGGTCCTACCATTTAAAAACATGCTTCTCTCAGGTGGTACCAAGCTACCACAGTGATGATACATTCTCTAGAACTATCTTAGGTAAAATAATGGTATTATTGGATGCAGGATGCAGATGACTGTATATAAGTATGCCATTAACAAAGTTTTACAAAACTTATGCAATAAAACACCTTGTTCTCTCAATATGAAAAAAGCCAGCCCAAAGATACCCAATACTTACATGACCCAAATATTGATCTATCTCCACATTGCCTTGAGGTCCATCAGCCTATTGTGACCACAGAACTATGCTCCAATCTCACAGGACAAAAATCAGCATGACTTTTTCTGTGGAACAGCTGCTGCTGTAGCATGGGGAGAAGAAGATTTAGTTCCTGATCCAAAGCCCATTAAAGCCATTGGGAGTCTTTCCATTTTCTTCAGTGGGATTTGGATCAGGCCTTAAACAGGGAAAACTGGGTCCAAGAGCTGAAAACCCAAGAGCACTCTGTTTGCCAAATTCTTGTTCCCTGAACAATTGGCTTGGAGTGGTGGGTTTCCCTAGTTTATACCTCTCCCACGGTAGTGAGAGAGTGTATGTTAGGAAGGAAAACATAATCATGCGAAGGCAATCAAACACAATACTCTAACATTTCCAGAAGGGGAATGAGAGAAGCATGTTGGTGGGGGACCAACTCAGAGTTGATAAACACAGTTTTAGGATTTAGCTTAGGTTTTGCTTAGGAGGAGGTTGTGCGTGCATGTTCTTTACCTGTTAGACTGTGAATTCCAGTTGGACTAATTATTTCTATTGGTATTTATACAATTAATTTAATAGCTTCAGAATGCTGAGGAATTTAATTAGAGAATTCAAGCAATGGTTCCATGTGTGAAGGGGCTTTTTTATAAATTCTTTTGTATTATAATCTCTATACATGTCTTGCAGTTACACTGATCCTAAAATTAGATTTTAAAAATTACCCAATGAGAAATATTGCTGATATAGTCTCCAAGTCTCATTTTGTCACACTTAGTGACAGGACCATTACACATTATGCACCAGGTTCAGCTATGTCTCTTCACAAATTGCTTCAAACATGGCTAAGCAGTTTGCAACAATCACCTGCCCACAAACCTGACTTCTTTTCTCTTTCCACTTTACTCAGGTCAAGCAAGATTAAATTTATGACAGAAACAAATTTTACAGGAAACTTAAAAAACAAAAATAAACAAAAAAATAATCCCATGTTGCTGAATCATAAACATTACAAATAAGTACTGTGAAGTTATTTTTTCATTGGTGGTGTAGTATCCAAATAGCAGCTTTCTTGCACACTAATCTTCAAAAGTAGAATTCTGCAGTCTAACAGACATTAGTATAGTGCATATAAAAAAATAGGCCCTGGAAGAGGAGGTGGCCACTAATTAATAAAATAGGGGCATAAATAGCTATAAATATTTAAGCTTTATAGTTTAGATTTGTTTGTAGAGGTAGCCATTAGCTTGTTTCTGAGATGGTAAATTCCTTCACAGTACAATGCAGTACTATAGGCAGCACCACTGTGAGTGGAAACAAAGGGCCCCAGGCAGCCCCACCCTCTACCATTCTCTCCTGCGACAACACCCCTTGTTCACAAAGCCCCTTTCAATTATATTCTTTGTTTGTAATGTTTACTTTTTTCATTCAAATCTCTCTCCCTCTCAGTCCCAGTCTTTCAGACAACCAGCTAGCTGGAGCCAGCACAGAGAGAGAGAGAGAAAGAGAATGAGATATAACACATGCCTATCTTTAGAAAAACAAAGCAAAACCAAACCAAAAACCATCCCAGCCTCAGCCTCTTAAATAATGTGTTTAAATAAATTCCAGTTTTTACCAGGAATTTACAATTTTGCCCCCTCTTATTACCCACAATCAGTGTTTCCCATCTCCCAGCACTAAAACAGGCAGCCTGATCATACAGATACAATTTGCTCAATGAAGATCCTTCTTTTTAAATCTGTTTTCTTTCCAGTGTGGCAAAATGATTGTTTAGAGATGATTGATGCTTCTCATTGGCCAAAGATACCAGAAGTGTTCTGTTCCAGGACATCTCTGCTTTTAGTCATTGTTTAGTTTTTGTTTTACTTACTTACTTACTTAGTTTTGTTATTAACCAAAAGTAGTTATCTCCCTTCATGTTTGAAATATAATACAAAGTGCATATCACATTATACCACAAAATGTGACTGCCTTGCTCTAACCTGACAAATATGAAAAAGGCATGGTGCTGCAAACGGTTTTTCATGTGTAGATTTTCAGGTGCAGGTTTACAACTGTAGAAAGGAGAAAAAAACAAATACAAACTGTATTCAAAAAAGCTTTTCTTAGTATCAGTAGGCAAAATTAATCAAGACACAGGCATGAATGGTTTGATCTGGAAGTGAGAATTGTCACTCATGCAGATGTTACCTTATAAACCTGGGAAAGCAGGTTTTTGGGCAGCTTTATGGGGCTGGACCAACAGTTATATGCTGTAAAAACAGCAAAGAATCCTGTGGCACCTTATAGACTAACGGACGTTTTGCAGCATGAGCTTTCGTGGGTGAATACCCACTTCTTCAGATGCAAGTTATATGCTGGTTATGGATATGATGCATACCAGCAAATTATATATGGAGTTGCTTTTAAAGTGATAATTAAAAATAATGAACAAACAACACATTTATCCTTGGAGAATTCTCCTTAAAATTGTCCTTTTAATTCCAATTATAAAAGATTTGCACACAAATATTATCATTTTCAGTGTGAAATACTCCTCCTTTGTTGCAAGTGTAGTTTCTATATTTATTTTAACTGTAAAAACAAACCTTGAGATCAGAAGATCCATTTTTCAAATGTATCTTCTCAAGACAGTGGACAAAATTTGGCAAAGCTCTAGAACTGAATAAATGACAAACCCATAAGCATACATTTAAGATGTCAAAATTGTACTCAGCCATTTAATCAGATCTATCTGCTTGTCTTAAATATCAAAATAACAGAAGCCCAGGATAACTATATTCCATTTATTTCTTAAGAAAAAAAGAGCATTCTTCTTAAACAATTGAACCAAAAAGGATACATTGCGTGTCTGTTTACATATAATATAGCATATAATTACATATGCTGTGAGCTTTGGCATATATTTACAACTCAAATCAATGTTTAATTAAGATATTACTATTTTATTGTTATATTTTATTATAAATAATCAAAAGAGAAACGTTTTCCCCCTTTAAATTTATGTATCCTCTGTTATAAAAAAAGTGGGTCAATAATATCCCCACAAAATTACATATACTCTCAATAAGGAACATCTGCATTCAAGCCATTATGGACCTTAAAAGCGGTAATAAATTTTGTCACTGGTAAATGAAAAGGTTTCACAGATGACTTAATTTGCTGTGGGAACCTGAGTTTCCTCTGATGTGTAGCCTCCCTATTTTGCAGCCTGTGACCTTCTGCACTATCCACCTGCTGGAAGCCATGTTTGATTCTCTGACCAGGGAGATGCCTGCTTGACAGCAGAATGGTATCATAGGACAGAGTGATGGAATTTTTCTTTCTCTGTCATCATTAAGGGGGTTCCCCCTATGGTGAAGGGAATGAAAAGTACGATTTAATGTTCTCTGGAGAGTGGCAGGGGAAAAAAGGCTCAAAGCTTCACATGCTGCTTTCTGAGTGGGCCATTTCAGTCCTTGTGGCGAATGGGATGTCCCTGTGGAATTTACCATAGACTGGCCTGAAAAGAAAAGGATTAAGACCCTTTAAAGGATGGAAATGTAACAAAAGGAGCACTTTTATGATGTAGCAGCATAAAATAAGGGGCTCTATTGTGCAGCTGATTGCTAAAGATCTTTGAATTGAGCAGCCTACGTTGTAGGCCCTGTTCCCTGAGGGTTTAGAGGCTTATGCAAAATGATATGTCTACACTAGAATAAGAATATGGTTCTAATTTAGGGGCAAATAAGAGATTATTCGTTTGTTTCTACATCGTTTTTTTCCACACCTACCGAAAAGTGGCCTGTAGGGAGATTATACTCTAGTGAAAGTTGCTGCTAATTAAAACAAGTAATTAGTGTTCCTCCAGGCTTTGCGGTTTCACTCACTTTTGCCCGCCAGACAACATTAGTTTAAAAGCAATCCAATTGCTAGCAATAACACACTGTAAAAAAGTCATTTAACAAGTATATAAGTATAAGGTTACAGTTCAGGCTTTGATTTATCTTTTCTGGGCTATTTAGAAATACTATAGCAAAGTTAAAGGGGGGAAAAGTTAAAACGTTATTTTTTTCTTTACAATGTTTTTAATTAAAAAGTCATGTCACTGCAGTTACAAAGATGACACAGAAGCTGTAGGAGAGAGCGTTCCAAAACAACATTAGGAAACCAGAATTGGATTTAATACATTTTTCTGAGAGAACCCTCACTTAGCATTTTGTAAACAGATCATTTCATTAAGTCCTTTTGTTTCCTCTCCCGCCGCTGCTGAAATGAGGACTTTTTATTGACTCTGACTTCATTGAAATGAATAGGAGCAGTAGCGTTTAACATATTATTCCTTCATGTTGGCACAAGACAAAAATGATTATGTGTATATGTTGTTGTTCTACCAAAAGGCTTTACAATGTAAGGAGATTAATATCAAGGTTCAGATGTGGCGCTATTTTAAAAAAGTGATGATGTAGATATTAACAAAATGTGGAACATCAGTTATGCCTCTGGTCCATTTGGTTTCTTTGCTCTATCCTTCCGTAATTGCCTGCTGCTGACCATGTGTGTCAAAAGGTTTTCTAAATCAATGTCACAGAGAAATATATACTGTACTTTATGTACAAACATGATGTTTCAGTTTAGAATGGACAAACCAAAAGGGTTAGTTATTTTTCAGAAATAGATACATATTGGCATATGTAACGCATAGCTGGAAAAATCAGGGGCGGAAATCAAAGTGTATGCAGGTGATTTCTTCCTTTAAAAAGAAGGCAATGTTTTTTCTAATGCTCAACCAATTGACACTGATTTTATTTTCAGTTTAGTTTATCTGGTATTTCTGTTGATGAATGAAGCAGAAAGAGGAATATATGATTTTTGATAAGCTAGAAGAGCATTTTACACTGATAAACAGAACAAGATTGTATAGTAGTCACATTGCAAGTGCTGTTATTCAACAATGAAGTGTCATTTAAAATGGGATTACCCCTCCATCCCCTCCCACCAGTCAGATACCACTAGAAAAATCTGTGCAATTGGACCTGTTTTTTTGCAAACAATTTTAAATACACAAAAAATGCAGTTTATAAGCACAAGCATTTGTTTCTATAATCCCCCATTTTTTCCCCTCCTGCCAAAACTTTTATAACGCAGTCTGAAGGACATCATCAATCAGGTTTATTTATGAGGAGTGAGGTAGGGTTTCTAATAGGGTGTTTGATCGTAATAAATAACAACTATTTTAGGAGAATGCATGAGGTGAATGGCAGGATTTTAGTTTTGCACACTAAGCACAATATTATATGAAAGAAATGAGTTTGTTTTGTTTGACATCTCATTCTAAGAATAAACATAGTGGATAAAATTATATTCTGGTTTGGCTCTTTCCCCTCCTTTAGTGATAGGCACATGGATAAATCACCAGTCCCTTCAATTAGTAAATATGACACTGAAGGTTTTTTTTTCCTTTTAAAAAAGCCGAAAGGTTTTTGTTTCTTTTATTAGTTTAATTGATGTATGTACAGATTGTTTGTTTGCTTCCAGACCTCCTCTTGATATTCAGAGCTATCCACAGATAGCTTTTCGCCTACTAAAAAGCTTCCCTTTTAAAAAAAATCAGCATTCAACAGTTTGTTATTGAATTTAGGATACATATATATAATTCTATTCTGAACCTAGAGTCTGCATTTATTCTCAGTGCCAATGTGCGATGGACTACAACTATAGCAGAACAAACCATGGGGCAGCAGAGGGCAGAATCTGCTACAACTTGTATGGCCATAGCAAACTCTTTATAGATTAGCACAGAACCATAAGGCATAGTATAATAGCTCTAATTTTATGTAGTAAGCCATATTTGCACAACAATTCCATTATAA